>NW_025782117.1:0-98655 GCF_021130785.1 Homalodisca vitripennis
TGCTACGTTTCCTACTGAGAAACAATGTATCGATGTAAGGTGTTGCGGGGCTAATGGTACAGTATTTTATTAATCTTATGGGAATTAGAGTCATTTCTAGTGTAAAATTTGAACATGTTAAAGAGTTTTTACATAGTAAAATTCAGAGGAGTAGATTTTAATAACTACACAATTCCTATCAGAAAATAGGGGACAAAAATTCTAGTATTATATCATTAAACCAACTGCTTTGTTCCCCTTATAAATAAAAACTATTCACTGGTTCCATAACAGTAGAAATTTTGTATAACTATAAGTAAAACCTGGTTTTTATATTAATAGCTGATTCTAAGGTAACAATCTTGAGATTATACTTGATAAGTAAAATGTTTAAAACCTGTATTTGCCCCTCATGTTTTAAAACGATTTTATTGGAACTCCGCCTTTCTTTCGTCCAGGCAGTTGTTACTCAGAATAAAAATATTGTAATCTTAATGTAAAAAATAGAAAATATATTAGCTTTATTAAGTAGGATTCATTTTTTTAACGAATAACGAATATGTGTTTTTGAGTGGGAATGAATACAGAACGGGGTATTATTAGATTTTTGTTAACCAAAATTAAATGAAGGTATTATATATATAGGTAAGTGTGGTGAGTTGAGTGGGCTTTCCACTAGATATAACATATGGCATATTGACACAGTCAACATACCAATTTTATTAAAGAAATTTATACAAATTATGAGGTTCGTGAGGTAAGGCTTATGCTTAGTTTTTTACAGCTACTTTACTAAAAAAAGAAGGACAATCTGTGTTTAAAATCAATGGGTGGTTCTTTAAGTGAAATGGGTCTAGTCAAGCACTGAGGTCCTTTTCCGGGGATCAGTATTGGGTAGCAGCATTGTTTCTTATATATGGTTCAAATGACCCTTTATAATGCTTCATATAAATTGGCGAAAATCACCATATTTGCGGGTGGCACTTGACCTCTTGCTATTGACAAATGAGACGTTGGAAGAATTAACAAAGAAATTTTTTTAATTGATCCTTGAAACTTTAAAATGGTGGTTTTTCAAAAAGAACATTGGTTGCTTAAGGCACTCAAAAAAACTAACTGCATTAATATTAGTGTGAGGGGGGTCCCTTTAAGAATTGTAAATAGTACAAATTATATATGAATGTCTAGATTGTTTAAATACAATGTAAATAAATTTTATTGTAAAATGTTCGGGAAGGAAAAATTACAGAGGCAACCAAAGAAATAAAAATATTTTGGGGTGTAATTCTAGATAGTGGAAGATAAGCTGGAAAAAACACATATAAATCAAATAAAATCAAAACCTCATTAAAAGGAAATAAGGACCCCTTTTTTTACTACTTGCGGGGACGTAATGCCCCAATGCAGACTCTGCGTTGTTTCATATTTTGCCTTAGTAAAGCAGTTGATTAGAAATATGCTTATAATTTTTCATTGGAAGTGGGAACGCATAGATCCAACAATAAAACCATACCTGTGGAGAACTTTTATAAAAAATGGGTATGTTAAATTAATTCTAGAGAAAAAGATTAAGTGAACCATCTTCCATCCATGTTTTTGTGTTGTCAATGAAACATTTTGTAGTTACAGTTTGTATTTATATATTGATACATTTTAAAAGCATTTGGTTTTAACTAGTGTAAATTTACCAACAATATGTTAACTTTTTAACACAACGGTCTTAGAAATGGTTGCAATTTTATAGTTCCTAAACCTAAAGTAACTTTTTATACAAAAAACTGTTAACTATATAGCACCAAAACTTTATAATAAGTTGCCGCAAAATATAAAAAAAACATTAAATAAATTCCTTATAAGTGTTAAAACTGGGCTTTTAAGTATGGACAGAAGAAGTGTGGAGTATCTTTGAACTATTATTTAATAACGAACTAATTTTTCTCTTATAAAATATGTTAATTATGGTATGTATATATGGTAATGTATTAAGTTTGTTTAAAAATAAGCGTGCTTTAAATGTATAAAAAGAAAATATTTAGGTTGGCAGTTTGTAACAATATTTAAAATATGTATTTTCTTTAAAATAAGTGTATTTTTATTTATTTTTTAAATATTCACGAAGGTTAAGTTTAAGTTTCATTAATTCTGTTTGGTATTCCATAAAAATAACTGTAAACACATAAATGAATTCTTTATGGTTTCTTTATTCTTAGTGGTTTCGTTCCTATCTTTCTGGTCGCTCTCAGTTTGTTGAGATCACCAACAAAGGGGGTAGGGGTAGGTCTGCTCTCTTACCGGTCAAGGTTGGTGTGCCGCAAGGCTCAATTCTTGGCCCTCTTTTATTTAATATATACGTGAATGACCTTAACTCATCTGTGAGGGGCCACTTGGTGCAATATGCGGACGACACCAGTGTACTTATTCAAGCTGACACAGCTCAATCTCTTTCCACCCGAGCTGGCTTTTTTCACTCAAGAGTCTTAGTTCTTGGTTTTCTGCTAACTATTTATTTCTCAATCCTGAAAAAACCTCAATAGTTCACATTTAGACCCCACAAGAATGAGAGTGCGTTAGTTACTCCTCCTTGACAATATACATTATCGAGCATTCTTCAACGGTCTGCTTCCTGGACTCCACATTGATTCCAGATTTGATTGGTCAAATCACATCAGTCATGTCTGTCAAAGACTTGGTGCCAGCAGTTACTCTTTAAGGTACCTAACAAGTTTTCTGTCTAGAGATACCGTTAGGCTAGTGTACTTTGGTTACTTTGTGCCCATTTTAACATATGGATTGATTTTCTGGGGGACGGCTTCAGGTGGGTTGATCGGTAGGGTTTTTAAACTGCAGAAGAGGGCTGTTCGACTGATGTGTGGTCTGGGTCATCGTGAGAGCTGTCGGGAGGTTTTCCCTAGGGAAAGCCTAATGACATTGCCATCACTTTATATATATTCGGTTGCCACATTTACATTTAAGAACCTTCAATCCTTCCCATGCATTTAACCACGTGTATTCTACAAGAAACAGAGATGCTCTAATCATTCCGCAACACCATAATAACACATTTAAAAAATCAATGTCATATATGGGCCCTAAAATCTTTAATGCTTTGCCTTCTAGTATCACAGCGTGCGAGACTGAGACGTCTTTTAAAAACAACTTTAAAAAATACCTAATAAGACAAGCATTCTACTCCATTAACGAACTGGTGAGCGGTGCTCCAGCCTAGTGGACGATATAGATAAGATAGTTAGTAGTTTAAGTTGTAATATTTTATGTTTTAAACTGTTTTTAACTGTTATGTAAATGTGTGATGTTGTATTCTTCTGTTTAGTATTAATCGGTTTTATAATCTCTGACCATGTTCCATGCATGTCTCATGTCAATGAACAATAAAGAAATTTGATTTTTTGATTTGATTTGACTTTATGTAAATTATGAAATTATCTGATGGAATCCAAAATTAGGTTTTCCCTTTGAGACCCTTATTTTACTATTTAAACTATATACTTGATTTGTCCATAGGAGTGTTAATTTATGTTAGTATAGATTTGAAATACTTATATAATTTTGTTTTGGTACAAGTATTTGTATATTTTTTTAGGAAATAAATAATTTATTTAGTTAAACCCTGCAACTGCCAAATATGGATCTGCCAGTTCCCCCAGCTGTGGCACTAAGGCTAGACGCGCACTACACCGACCACGACCACGACCAGTCGTATGCGGCTAGTTTTATGAAAGTAAGTGGAACCGCGCGCACTAGCCAACTTGGCGACGCAGCGGTCGGACTACCGACCAGAGTCTCGGTAGTTTGGTCGGAACCCGACCACGACAACCGACTGCAGCCAAAAATAGCATAGGTTATAATGGCTCGTCTCGCACTACCACCGTCAACAGCCCCAACCCGACCAGTACTTAGTGGCCGAGCAAACAGTGTAAACCTGTCTTTGCGTGTGGTTTTTTCTTGCATAATGTCACAGTTGAATTTCAATACTGAGGGTTTTATTATGGCCGTTAAAGGGAGGCCCTCTTTATGGGATCTGTCCTCAGAAGATTATTCCAACAGAGATATTAAGAAGGCAGCGTGGGAAGAAATTACAACTGATGTTTGGTGGAAGTGAATGCACTACGCCGAAGAAGAAGACTGATTTATGTAAGTATAAGACATTTATTTGTACTTTTTTGTAGTTGTTGTAAAATATGGAGATCTATTTGTACTTATCCGTGGGGCTTGGGGCATTTCCGCTGACATTCTGAGCTTCCCTATAATTATAATTATACAATTGGTTCAATCACACATAGCAAATTTAGAGTATTGCCACGTAGTAAGGGGTTTAATATTAGTTTTAAATATCGGCTAATTTATTTATAATTTTATTTTATTTATCTATTTATTCATTTATAATTCATCGGAAAAACGCCAATGCCAAGGCCAAGAAACAATGTTTAGGATTTTTTTTGGACAAAAATGTATATTAGTAATATATAGGTAGGTATATGATGCATAATAAGTAGAGAGGTTTTCAAGACTTAAAAAGACCTTTAATACACATCTTTTCTACGAAGTGCATTACAAGTAGTCATATTTGCCATGGCAACCTTCATTCACAAAGTAATCGGCAAAATACTTTTCTCACATTTGATGCGTAGTTTCGTCTGCGCAGTGGAGGTGCTCTCCTGGTCATCGACAGTAGGAAAGTTTGAACAAAGTGTCTTGAAACTGAACACCATCTCTATCTCTCACATAGTTGTGGAGAATACAACAAGCTTTAACAATGTCGATCGCAAAAGTCCAGATCAACATTAAGAGGTCTGTGGAAAATTCTCCACTTCACTAAAATCCCAAAGGTCCATTCCACAAAACGTCTTCCTTTGCAGTGACGATAGTTAAAAGTCCTCTTTCGAATGTCAAGGGAAGTTCCAACCAAAGGACACATATAATCCTACGTGATAGTGCGAAGGCGTCATCTACCAGAAAGACAAAGGGCAGGGAAGTTGGATTCTCTTCAGATATTGCTCTATCTTCCGGAAGGTCAATTGTATCAGACTCAACTCTTTTGTGGAAAACTGTTTGTTGGAATACAGTTGAGTCATTGCATTTTCCGTATGAACCTATATCCACAAAAATGAATTTGTAGTTAGCGTCTGTAACAGCCATCAGAACCAAGGAGAAGTACTTCTTATAGTTGAAATTTAAAGAACCACTGTGTGCTGGTTTAATAATCCTTATTGTGCTTACCGCTTACGGCTCCTAGGCAATTAGGGAAAATTTGCTCTGGAGTCAAACTCTTGCGCAATTCTTAACCAATCGTCCTTAGAAGGCTCGGGCATACACTCTTCTCTCAAAACATTCCAGATGACAACGCAAACATCTCGAACTATTTCTCGTATTGTTGTAACCCCAAGATGGGAACAATGGTGCAGATCAACAAATGAGTTCCCCGATGCCAGATACCAGTTACAAAATCGTGTTATTAGAATCGGCGATTTTAACAGCAAAAAAGTTAGGTTAGGTTAGGATAGGTTAGGTTTAGGATAGCTTAGGATATGGTAGGTTACGTTAGGATAGGTATGGTTAGGTTAGGGTAAGGTTAGGCTAGGTTAAGTTAGGTTAGGTTAGTTGATATTCTACAAATATTCCCTGACCATTTATACAAAAACACACACATTATGATCCTATAAAAAATATGACACACACACACACACACACACACACAAACATACAGGTGAATTTTGAATGAATAACCCCCCAACTTTTTTCTACATTCCTACATTTCTTAAGAAAACAGTCCATTTCATATCTTAAAGAATTTAGAAAATGTTATGGGGGAAACTCATTTAAAACTTACCCTGTATGTACTGTTGAACTGAAGTAGTAATTTTATTAACAATAAAAACATGTTGTTTTTCAGGTGCCAAACTTACAAAAGAAATGGCGCCACCTCAAGGACTCCTTTTGCCGGGAAAAGAGGAGAATCAGTGAGGCTAAAAGTGGAGCAGCGGCGGACCGAAAAACCCCGTATGTTATATTAATAATATACTATCTTTTTTTGAACAAGGGTACTCCACCCGTAATGACTCAGTCGAGCATAGATCGACAAGATCCTGATGATCTTCAAGAGCCTACAGAAAAACATAGATTCGGCAACTGAACCATACCAGTCTAGAGTAGTATCAAAGAAAAGGAAGCCAGTAGATGAGGTTGGGAAACAGTTGATAAACGTGTTGAAAAGTAGTTCCGAAGAACAAAAACAGTTTGAGAAAGAAGTTCTTGATGACGAAGACAAGCTTTTCATGATGTCTCTTGTCAATGATTACAAAAAAAATTCCACAGAAAATGAAACTCTCGGCAAAACGTCAAATTTTGAACGTTATTAAGCAACATCAACATGACTTTTCTCACAATCTCTGTCCTCAAACATTTGGCTTTGGGCACTCGTCTGGACAAAACCCATAGCTACATGTAATGACTGGGAACAGTGGTCCTCGTTTTTGAACAACACCCTCTTTCTGGTGGAACTGGTGTCAACACAGGCTACGAACAACAGGCTGGAGTGCGCACCTCTACGCATATTTTCTCGGTTGGCAGTTTCTCGGAGTACTCTGAAGACCAATGTTCGCCACTTATTTCATGTTTTCAGGACAATGTTAAATAGAGCTATGAACAAACTATGTTAACTATAACTACGTTATTTGTTTTTTATAACTTTACAACTTGATTACTAAATATCATCACTTTATGTGTTTGCAGTTTACACAATCCATTGCATAGCAAGATTTTACATTTCATTACATCAAAACATTTTTATATATTTTTTGCATTACAATGTCTAAGACTCTTTTTCAATAAAATATCTAAGATTTTTTTTCGATAAACTTACCTTATTGTAACAAGTAGTTTTTTCTTCAATTCCTGTACACTGTCTCATTAAAGTGTCTTCTCCCGTGATGTTACTTGCGACTTTTCCATGCTACTTCATCAAAGCTTTTAACCGACATTGTTGTGTAATTGAAAAACCGTTCTTTCATACTGACGTAATTCTCCATAAAATGTTGCAAAACTGCCCTCTCGTTGACCCTGACAGCCAACATCGGATGCACCCAGTACAGCTTTCTCTTTCGCCTAACGTACCTACGGTATAAATGTACAATGACAGCTAACTCTTCAACGTCCATCTTGTATACTGAATAGCTACTAGATTGGCATTTGTTGTCGTGATCGGGCTTAAGCGGCATGGCTTTACGACCCGACCAGTCGGGGTTTTTTGTCGTGGTCGTGGTCGGTGTAGTGCGCGTCTAACCTAAGCGAAAAAAAAACTCTGTATGCGTGAGTAAATGAGTATATTCTCTGTCATGATTTCGGGGCTTCTATTCTGTTGGCGTTTTGTCCCTTAAACCTGTTATCTATGTGCAGCATTTGTTTGTGGTATATACAAAGAATAAGATAGTTGAAGTTAAGTGAGTTATTTGTTATATCGACATTTGGCTTTACCCTCAAACAAACAGTACCGTAGTGGCAGGGCCACTTTTGGGTGATTTACAAACTTTCCATATATTTTTTAAATAATAATATACATTTATCATAAACCAATGGGTTATATAAGCTATAAAGATTTTACTGAAATATTTTAGAATTTAGTAGTGTAAAAATTAATCCAAATACAATTTTTTTTTCAAGAAGGAAATGGATTTCACTTAACAAAATATCTTTTTTGTGGTAATTGTGAACTTAATTGCCGAAGTGGCAAAATACAACGTTTGCGTTATTTACTTATTGCTATAGTCCTCATAAACAAAACAATATTTAGATTTTTAAGGGGTGCAACTGACTAATAACGTAGTTTATACAACCTTTAAAGTTACAGTAATTTTCTAGTTCGTAGTAAAGTCATTGTTTCTAAGGGCGTCACGTAGTGTTGTTACGATCGTGAGTCAACCTTGTATTGGTTACTGCCGACGTCCAGCTGTTACACCATCTTTGGATAATGTAAAATAACAATAATGCCGATACCAGGGGAATTTAACCGAATTAACCCTTTGACTAGCAATCCTGCCACGGATTTTAGGAGCGCCCTATGTGCCTCCTGCCAGTAATCTCGATAGCCGTGCGGGAATCGCTATGACACTAAAACAGTTTCATAATAATGTTTCGTGATGAATAATCTCAAGCGCATACAAATGCGATTCGGCGGAATATAAAAGAAGCAGTTTCAAGTAGTTTTTGTCGTTCCTACTAGATCGCAGTTGCCCCTTTTATTTTATTTATTTCTTTCAAATCCAATTGACGGTATTCAGGCCATATGACTATTGAATAAGTTATTCCAAGTGATCAGCTGATTTGATTGCTATTTGTTGTATTGAATACAGGTTATAACCTCACTTTTTTCCGTTACCGGTTGCCTTGGCTGTAAACGTTTTGTTGTTGTGTTTACAGTGAGTAAATAAACGTGGCTGTTTTGTGCAATTACTTTGTGTGTCCAATTGTTTTTCGTTGCCTTTCATACCATCAAAGATTTCTGAGGAGACTTGTATGCTACTATTACTAACTTGTAACCTAACCTGTACTTTTGCTGAATATTTTATTTTTATATTTTGTAAATATATTAACTTTTGTGCATAGTTAGATTAAGCAGTGTGAAACTGGCCATAGATTCCATCCATAAAAAGAACTAATCCGCTGACTTGAATCCTAACCTGGTTCATGAACTACTCCTGACCTAGTTCCTGAACTACAACTAACCTAGTTCCTGAACCAGTTCAATCACTTCAGGATTAAATTATATTATTAAAATTAAATTTTATAATTTAAAAAAAGAACAAATTACAAAAATATTTATAGATTATACTTAATACATTACTTTGAAGACATGGTCTACTGTATATTAACTACCCTCATTTTAGACCTCTCCTATTTTTGTGGACAAATACCAATATATAGATAGCCATATCTCAAAAACGTACGAGCCAATTTTGATAAAACTTTCTGAACACATTCACTACAATGGTCTACTATACTAAAATACAAGCCTCATTCTTAGGCCACGCCTATTTCCGGAGCCACAATAACTTTATAGGCCAAGTGCTGACAAAAAACCAATCTATGGATAGCCATATCTCAAAAACGTACAAGCCAATTTTGATAAAACTTTCTGTACACATTCACTACATGGTCCTAGTATACTAAAATACAAGCCTCCATTCTTAGGCCACGCCTATTTCCGGAGCCACATCGATTTTACAGGCCTAGTGCTGACAAAAACCAATCTATGGACAGCCATATCTCAAAAAACGTACGAGCCAATTTTGATAAAACCTTTCTGTACACATTCACTACATGGTCTAGTATACTAAAATACAAGCCTCATTCTTAGGCCACGCCTATTTCCGGAGCCACAATAACTTTATAGGCCAAAGTGCTGACAAAAACCAATCTATGGACAGCCATATCTCAAAAACGTACGAGCCAATTTTGATAAAACTTTCTGTACACATTCACTACATGGTCTAGTATACTAAAATACAAGCCTCATTCCTAGGCCACGCCTATTTCCGGAGCCACAATCGATTTTACAGGCCAAGTGCTGACAAAAACCAATCTATGGACAAGCCATATCTCAAAAACGTACGAGCCAATTTTGATAAAACTTTCTGTACACATTCACTACATGGTCTAGTATACTAAAATACAAGCCTCATTCTTAGGCCACGCCTATTTCCGGAGCCACATCGATTTTACAGGTTAAGTGCTGACAAAAACAAATCTATGGACAGCCATATCTCAAAAACGTACGAGCCAATTTTGATAAAACTTTCTGTACACATTCACTACATGGTCTAGTATACTAAAATACAAGCCTCATTCTTAGGCCACGCCTATTTCCAGAGCCACATCGATTTTACAGGCCAAGTGCTGACAAAAACAAATCAATGGACAGCCATATCTCAAAAACGTACGAGCCAATTTTGATAAAACTTTCTGTACACATTCACTACATGGTCTAGTATACTAAAATACAAGCCTCATTCCTAGGCCAACACGCCTATTTCCGGAGCCACATCGATTTTACAGGCCTAGTGCTGACAAAAACCAATCTATGGACAGCCATATCTCAAAAACGTACGAGCCAATTTTGATAAAACTTTCTGTACACATTCACTACATGGTCTAGTATACTAAAATACAAGCCTCATTCTTAGGCCACGCCTATTTCCGGAGCCACATCGATTTTACAGGCCAAGTGCTGACAAAAACCAATCTATCTAGGTTATGTGCTAAAAAAATCTAATCTATTAAATCAACACACCTGGAAAATCGTAGAGCATATTTAGGTTAATCCTCGCATACATATTGTAAGCCACTTTATACATTCTTACATTCATACTTTACATTCATTTGAAGTAACTGTAAGATAAACTTACTTGTAGGTAAACACTTTTTAACACTACTTTAACACACTAACTTTTACTTTTACTTTAACACACTACTTTTACACTTTTTAAACACTACACTAAACAACTAATAACAACTATTCCATACGGTTTCTTCTGCCAGTTTTCATTATAATATATTGAATGTGCAGAATAAATTGCATTTAACCTACGCCAGGGACGGTTCACTGCTAAATGCCCGGAGCTACCGAACCACTGTCCATTAGCGGAGAGACGGTATTTCAGTAATCAGTACTTTGTAACGGTTACTTTTCTACAGTATCTGTAACGGTTACTGAGAACTAAAAATACAGACAACAGGTACTTTGTATCTAGTACTCTGTTTACAAGGTACACAATAATTTTCTCGTACGGATTACTTTACTAGTCCTGAAGTACTCATAAACTGTGTTTAATTAAATAAACAGTGTTTATTAGGGAATATACTCATATTTTCAGCGTTAAAAATACTGATTTAAAGTCTTCTAGTATTTAAAACGTTACAAATATGAAATACTGATTTAGAGTTCTAGTATTTAAAACGTGAACAGTAAGGAAATAATGCTGGTTTCAAGTATCCAGTGTTTTACTCAGTAATCGCCGAGTAACTTGAATTTGTTATGTAATACACTAAAAATGATAAATTCAAGAATATTATCATAGCCGGAGATTTTAACATCAATGTTTTTGAACAAAGACAGTAGAATTTTATATATAGTATAAATACAGAATAGCGTTAACTATTACATTACAATATCCATTTAGTGACTACATACATCATTAAATAAAGAAGTTTGCCTCAAAATGTTATGTAAATGACAACACACTGATTTTACAATTTTGCTACTATTTATAATATGTCATATTAATTAATATATTGTTGGATGAGCTAAGTTACCTCACAATATTCTTTTAAATGGGTATACTGATTTTTCAATTAAAAATGATTTTAACTTTGTTAAATATGCAAATTTGTGAAAATTAAGAAATAACAAGAATTTGGATCCTATAGCTGTGGGTTTTTTTTATTAAAAAGTTCTAAGTTATGTATACTATCTTCATTTGATTTCACAAGCATGATAGTTTGAAAAATATATAGACCATATACGGTAAGGATTCTTAATTTAGAAAAATGCTGTTGGTAAGCGGTAATAATGGTTTGGAGATTAGCGGAAAAGACTGTTTAATGAGGGTAATTGGTATATCATCAATTCCTGTTGAGAATTTGTTTTCAAAAGCCAATTACAATCGTTTTAAAATTCTTTCATCAACCTCTTTAAATTTGAAAAAAATGAGGCTTGAGGCGGGTTTTTATGACCCGATTGATTAACAAAATCTTTCTGAATATTTGGAAGCACAACTCTATCAACAACACTTAAAAATATCATAAAAAAATCATTAAATATATTTCCAACAAGAATTTGATCTGATATGGATGTGCCATCCCGGAGTAATTGGTATGTTATGAGTGATCTTGGTGCCATTGTTGATTTCAGATTTTATAACTTTCCAAGTTAATTTTGACTTATTTGTAGATTTCTTAATTTTACTGTCAAAAAACCTTTTTTTTGTCGTTGTTTATTTGAATTTTATTTTCAATTTTCAGTTGCTTTTAATTAATTGTTTTAAATTAATAGTTTTCCAAACCCTATATATATGTTTTCTCCAATTGCGCAATTTTTTCCTTTTTAATTTTTTACATAATCTGAAATCAAACTATTTAGGTGTTTCTCTTTTTCAACAGATATTAATTTAGGAACGCTAATTTAAAAAACATGAACAAATATTGAGTAAAAAAATCATACTTTCTACGCTAGCCTGGTAAACTTCTAACCAATTTTCACTAGCCAATAGCCTTAAAAATAAATCTGTGTTAGTTTTTTTTTGAAAACTTTCTACAATACCTTAAATTCACATAATAAAGAGTATTTTGTACACCAAGAATTTCAAATAATTGCCCATCATGGTCTGATATACATGTTATAAGGCCAGATGTTTTTAATTTCTCAGTTGTAATATTAGTGAGGAAGTTATCTATGCTGGTTTCTGACTCGGAGGTAACTCTAGTAGGAAAATTTACTTTATAAACTAAGTTATAAGAATTTAAAATACTAAAACAATTCTTATATGTACTGTCTTTGTTCAAAACATTGATGTTAAAATCTACGGCTATGATAATATTCTTGAATTTATCATTTGATGTATTACATAACAAATCAAGTTACTCGGCGATACTGAGTACAAACACTGGATACTTGAAACCAGCATTATTTCCTTACTGTTCACGTTTTAAATACTAGAACTCTAAATCAGTATTTCATATTTGTAACGTTTTAAATACTAGAAGACTTTAAATCAGTATTTTTAACGCTGATAATACTGAGTATATTCCCTAATAAACACTGTTTATTTAATTAAACACAGTTTATGAGTACTTCTGTAAACAGCTGTAGTGATTCCTTTACATAAGAGTGGCCTAATTACCGACTGTAATAACTACAGACCAATCTCTTTACTTTCTACCTTTGCTAAAGTGTTTGAAAAGTTAATGAAGAAAAAGCTAATTACATTTCTAGAAAAAACTAATTTTTTCAGCAACAATCAATTTGGTTTTAGGAAAGGTTTAAATACTGAAGCAGCATTAAAAAGCTTCATAGATAATGTGTATACAGGAATAAATTCAGGGCAGAAAGTTAGTGGTTTATTTTTAGATATTAAAAAAGCGTTTTGATACTGTAGATCACACAATTCTTTTACAAAAGTTATACGGATGTGGTATTCGGGGGAATATTTATTATTGGTTTGTTAGCTATTTAACAAAGAGAAAACAATGTGTCAAAATTAATAATTCTTTTAGTGACTTCGGGTTTATACAATGTGGCGTACCTCAAGGGTCAGTTTTAGGCCCAGTACTTTTTATAATCTACATAAATGATCTTTGTGATTCAAATTTAAATGGAAATATTACATCTTTTGCAGACGATACAGCTTTATCGTATGTGAAAAATAATTGGGATGATATAGAGCAAGAGATGAATTCAGACCTTAAAGCACTGCAGTGGTGGTTTTCAAAAAAATAACATGTTATTAAGCCCAGAGAAAACTAAGTACATCAATTTTAGTTTAAAAACAGATCAGCAAATTTTTAGTAATTCAATTTTGTATCGATGTGTCAGTTGTTTGTGTAGTAACATTCAGTGCCAACAGAACTGTGCTGTAGTATCCCAGTGCGAAAATTTAAAATATTTAGGAGTCATGCTAGATAGAGAAATCAACTGGAAGACACATATTGAAATTTTAAAACGCAAACTAAGCAATATTTTAAAATTTTTTTATTTTTTACAATACATTTGCACTGAAGATGTGTTAAGAATGCTGTACTTCTCTTTGGTCAATAGTAGGCTTGACTATGGAATATTTTGTTGGGGTGGAGCCTATGAAACAAATCTAAAGTCACTTCTAACTCAACAAAAGAAATTCATAAGGTTGATTAAACGAAAACGAAGAATGGAGAAATCTTTTCCTCTTTTTGTTGATTTAAATATTCTTCCCCTTAAATATATGTTTGTTTATAAAGTTTTAAAAATATTTTATGTCATAAGTGGCAATTTACCAGAATTAAAAAATAGTTACAAAAACAAATTAAGAAAGCAAGAACCAATACCAGTTCCAAAGCCTAACTTAGCATTTTTTTCAAATAGTTTATTGTTTTTTTGGGACCTAATGTTTAGTATAATTTCTTCAATTATTAGTTGTGAGAATATAAAGTTATTTTCAAAAACATTAAAGAAGTGGTTATTGGGTTTTGATAAATTAGATTTTCTTCTCTGCATAGATTCCTAGTTAATTAAAGAAAGTAACAGTAAATTTTAGTTTGAATTTATTTAAGTGGATTTTCATTTGCTTTGTAACTGCAGCAGCACACTTTTAATCAATTTTTTTTAGGAGCTTATAAAAAATCAAAGTTTTATTGAAATTTTCTTTGAGCTAAAAAATATTTTTGTAATAAAAGGAACCTCTCCACAGGCACTTGCCTCTAGAGGCCCTAGTTTATTTTTGAAAATATTTCTTTTAATTTACGAGTGTTTTTGTTTTTAATTTTATTTTCAAGAATGTTACATTTTTATTTTAAGTTTGCTCATTAGGTTTGTACATTATGTATACCAATGCATAATATGTGTTATTGTAATATTTTCAAAAATAAATTCTATTCTATTCTATTCTATACTTCAGGACTAGTAAAAGTAATCCGTACGAGAAAATATTTGTACCTTGTAACAGAGTACTAGATACAAAGTACCTGTTGTCTGTATTTTTAGTTCTCAGTAACCGTTACAGATACTGTAGAAAAGTAACCGTTACAAAGTACTGATTACTGAAATACCGTCTCTCCGCTAGTGGACAGTGGTTCGGTAGCTCCCGGCATTTAGCAGTGAAACCGTCCCTGGCGTAGGTTAAATGCAATTTATTCTGCACATTCAATATATTATAATGAAAACTGGCAGAAGAAAAACCGTATGGAATAGTTTGTTATTAGTTGTTTAGTGTAGTGTTTAAAAAGTGTAAAAAGTAGTGTGTTAAAGTAAAAGTAAAAGTTAGTGTGTTAAAGTAGTGTTTAAAAAGTGTTTACCTACAAGTAAGTTTATCTTACAGTTACTTCAAATGAATGTAAAGTATGAATGTAAGAATGTATAAAGTGGCTACAATATGTATGCGAGGATTAACCTAAATATGCTCTACGATTTTCCAGGTGCGTTGATTTAATAGATTAGATTTTTTTAGCGCATAACCTAGATAGATTGGTTTTTGTCAGCACTTGGCCTGTAAAATCGATGTGGCTCCGGAAATAGGCGTGGCCTAAGAATGAGGCTTGTATTTTAGTATACTAGACCATGTAGTGAATGTGTACAGAAAGTTTTATCCAAATTGGCTCGTACGTTTTTGAGATATGGCTATCCATAGATTGGTTTTTGTCCAGCACTTGGCCTATAAAGTTATTGTGGCTCCGGAAATAGGCGTGGCCTAAGAATGAGGCTTGTATTTTTAGTATACTAGACCATGTAGTGAATGTGTACAGAAAGTTTTAATCAAAATTGGCTCGTACATTTTTGAGGTATGGCTGTCCATAGATTGGTTTTTGTCAGCACTTGGCCTATAAAGTTATTGTGGCTCCGGAAATAGGCGTGGCCTAAGAATGAGGCTTGTATTTTTAGTATACTAGACCATGTAGTGAATGTGTACAGAAAGTTTTATCAAAATTGGCTCGTACGTTTTTGAGATATGGCTGTCCATAGATTGGTTTTTGTCAGCACTAGGCCTGTAAAATCGATGTGGCTCCGGAAATAGGCGTGGCCTAAGAATGAGGCTTGTATTTTAGTATACTAGACCATGTAGTGAATGTGTACAGAAAGTTTTATCAAAATTGGCTCGTACGATTTTGAGATATGGCTGTCCATAGATTGGTTTTTGTCAGCACTTGACCTGTAAAATCGATGTGGCTCCGGAAATAGGCGTGGCCTTAGAATGAAATTTGTATTTTAGTATACTAGACCATGTAGTGAATGTGTACAGAAAGTTTTATCAAAATTGGCTCGTACGTTTTTGAGATATAGCTGTCCATAGATTGGTTTTTGTCAGCACTTGGCCTGTAAAATCGATGTGGCTCCGGAAATAGGCGTGGCCTAAGAATGAGGCTTGTATTTTAGTATACTAGACCATGTAGTGAATGTGTACAGAAAGTTTTATCAAAATTGGCTCGTACATTTTTGAGGTATGGCTGTCCATAGATTGGTTTTTGTCAGCACTTGGCCTATAAAGTTTATTGTGGCTCCGGAAATAGGCGTGGCCTAAGAATGAGGCCTTGTATTTTAGTATACTAGACCATGTGTAGTGAATGTGTACAGAAAGTTATAATCATAAAATTGGCTCGTACGTTTTTGAGATATGGCTGTCCATAGATTGGTTTTTGTCAGCACTTGGCCGATAAAGTTATTGTGGCTCCGGAAATAGGCGTGGCCTAAGAATGAGGCTTGTATTTTAGTATACTAGACCATGTAGTGAATGTGTACAGAAAGTTTTATCAAAATTGGCTCGTACATTTTTTAGATATGGCTGTACATAGATTGGTTTTTGTCAGCACTTGGCCTGTAAAATCGATGTGGCTCCGGAAATAGGCGTGGCCTAAGAATGAGGCTTGTATTTTTAGTATACTAGACCATGTAGTGAATGTGTACAGAAAGTTTTATCAAAATTGGCTCGTACGTTTTTGAGATATGGCTGTCCATAGATTGGTTTTTGTCAGCACTTGACCTGTAAAATCGATGTGGCTCCGGAAATAGGCGTGGCCTTTAGAATGAGGTTTGTATTTTAGTATACTAGACCATGTAGTGAATGTGTACAGAAAGTTTTATCAAAATAGGCTCGTACGTTTTTGAGATATAGCTGTCCATAGATTGGTTTTGTCAGCACTTGGCCTGTAAAATTGATGTGGCTCCGGAAATAGGCGTGGCCTAAGAATGAGGCTTGTATTTTAGTATACTAGACCATGTAGTGAATGTGTACAGAAAGTTTTATCAAAATTGGCTCGTACATTTTTGAGGTATGGCTGTCCATAGATTGGTTTTTGTCAGCACTTGGCCTACAAAGTTATTGTGGCTCCGGAAATAGGCGTGGCCTAAGAATGAGGCTTGTATTTTAGTATATTAGACCATGTAGTGAATGTGTACAGAAAGTTTTATCAAAATTGGCTCGTACGTTTTTGAGATATGGCTGTCCATAGATTGGTTTTTGTCAGCACTAGGCCTGTAAAATCGATGTGGCTCCGGAAATAGGCGTGGCCTAAGAATGAGGCTTGTATTTTAGTATATTAGACCATGTAGTGAATGTGTACAGAAAGTTTTATCAAAATTGGCTCGTACGTTTTTTGAGATATGGCTGTCCATAGATTGGTTTTTGTCAGCACTAGGCCTGTAAAATCGATGTGGCTCAGGCGTGGCCTAAGAATGAGGCTTGTATTTTAGTATACTAGACCATGTAGTGAATGTGTACAGAAAGTTTTATCAAAATTGGCTCGTACGTTTTTGAGATATGGCTGTCCATAGATTGGTTTTTTGTCAGCACTTGACCTGTAAAATCGATGTGGCTCCGGAAATAGGCGTGGCCTAAGAATGAGGTTTGTATTTTAGTATACTAGACCATGTAGTGAATGTGTACAGAAAGTTTTATCAAAATTGGCTCGTACGTTTTTTGAGATATAGCTGTCCATAGATTGGTTTTTGTCAGCACTTGGCCTGTAAAATCGATGTGGCTCCGGAAATAGGCGTGGCCTAAGAATGAGGCTTGTATTTTAGTATACTAGACCATGTAGTGAATGTGTACAGAAAGTTTTAATCAAAATTGGCTCGTACGTTTTTTGAGATATGGCTGTCCATAGATTGGTTTTTGTCAGCACTTGGCCTATAAAGTTATTGTGGCTCCGGAAATACGCGTGGCCTAAGAATGAGGCTTGTATTTTAGTATAGTAGACCATGTAGTGAATGTGTACAGAAGGTTTTATCAAAATTGGTTTGTACGTTTTTAAGGTATGGGCCCTTTTATAGGGTTTCTCAAAACTTGCCTTTTAATTGATTATAGTCTTGAAAATTGCTGCTATAAAAGGGGATTATTATCATAAAAGTACTGTTTGTTCATTTAAAATCTTTATTTGTAGTATTTATCTTCACGTTATTAATTAAATTTATATTTTGTATGGTTTGAGTTGATGAACTAGGTTAGGATTCATTTAGGAACTAGTTCCCGGTACTCGTTTCTTTTTATGGATGGAATCTATGGCCAGTTTTCACGTCGGTTTAGATTAATGTTTGTATACATACAAAAAGCACTTTTAATTGAGTGTTTTTCATAACACATCTACTGTAGTTAACCCAAATCACCTGAAAAAACCAAATCTAAAATTAAAAAAAACTTGCTTATTAGGGCACTCTTTCTGAGAAAAAACCCACCAGTCAAAGAGTTAAAAGAAGTTTTTGTTAATCTATACCCTCTAAGAATAAAAGTTCATATCAGCCTGACTCAAGTGCCTCCGGCCATCAAATGTAGATTGCACTGGTGCTTCCCCACGCTGATACCAACATACAAAAAACAATCCTTGAGTTAGTATCTATTACTAAAATATCAAATTATAAGATGAATTTTGATCAGGAATGCCTCCGACCATTACTGTGGGTTATCCTCAAAATTTATTATCAAAATGTGAAATGTTAGGAAACAAATTTATACCTACGCATACTCGGTCAAAAGGGCGTTGGTCGTGGGCCATGGTAACCTAAAAAAAGAGGGCTTTTGAGTGTAGTCCATGTGGACTTATAATGGCCTCAGGTAGGTTACGATAAAGGACCTGGTTTTTTATATCGAAGAATTTAGTCATCGATACCTAATATTCGCATCTCAAATCCTAGACTATCAATCAATATAAAAGTATCTATAGTCCTCATTAACAATCATATGTTTTAAATTAAAATATGAATTTTAATATTTACAGTGATCAAACAAATGATTATAACCAAAATTAGGAAAACTGACATCGACCATATTTGCTCCTCTCACAGTTACAGTTGTTTCTTTCCCACAAATTTCACATACGTTTTTCGGTACGAGTCTAACATGTTAGGCACAAAAAACATGTCTTATCTTCTTTCAAAGCATTGCATGTAGTTGTCTAAAATTGACTGCCATTTTTTAATAATCAAATGTTAGGCTACCTATATAAAATTGAAATATTACATTACGAGTATTGTTAGAAAATGTTTACAGCTGTTTATATAGGTTATTTAAGTTGTTCTAAATAATTAATCAGTATCGATTGATTATATCGATGGTTATGATTAAGTAATATTGTTTATTAATTTCGATATAAAAAACCGGGTCCGCTTATCGTACCCTACCCATGACCTCTTCTAGTAAATATAAAATTAAATAGCTGGAGTGCCAAATGCAAGCTTTAAGTTACTAATCTATTTCTGTCATAATAGGTTCATAGGGTTGAGGTGATGAGTTATTTTCTTGCCCAATCAAATCAACCTTATTGTATTGTAAAATCTTTTGCAATCATCCTCTTGAACAAAACAATTTAAGGTTTAAAGGGTTGTAAATGACAACATTAAAAGTGAAACTACTTTTTTGTGTGGAACACTATTTACTTGCTCTATAACTGCACTGTGCTATACATGATTTTGTTGTGCCCGTGAATACGTGTCATATCAGTCATTACTTATGATCAACTATCACACCACCTTTGGATATGTAAAATAATCAGTAAAGAAAATAGAATTCAAAGTGTTTTGGTTCCAAAGAATGTTGGTAACTTATATTTTATTAAAAGTACCTTGTGTTTTACGGTAAAATAGCAAGCGTTTTCTATCTTTGGATTCTGCCTCTAATCCTCAAGTCGATTGCTTACTGTCTCTCCATTTTTTTCAGGAAAGTAATCTTTAATTTTAAGTTTCTGTGAATTTTGGTATATTAAAGTCGATTACCTACTTAATAACCTCATCTCTAATCTGAGTTGTCGCTGACAGCCCCTTAATAATTTTGTTTTTCTTGCTGACAGAAACTGTTTCTTTTTGAAGCGTTCTGTTGATTTGGTTGATTGCAATAAAATCGCTTTTTCTACAGCTAGACAAAAGAAACATAAATATCAAGTAAATCTGTCTAAATTCCATTTCTCTTTACATATTCAATTTATTATTTCTATTGTGGATATCATAACCCTCTTTTAGGATTTTTCTTGAGTTTTTCATGAATACAAATTAGAGGATTTAGTCTTTAAGGCTTTTGTAGGTCTGCAAAAAGTGTGGACTTTCCTTGTTAATTCTATCTGAACAGAACGTAAGGTTTACTCAAACAAAATAAGCATCTTCTGACTATATATAAAAAAACCACTACCTATCTGATTATTTTTTAAACCATTTTCAAGAGTATTGTGAAAGCTATTTTTTCTCCACACTAAAATAGGTACAACTTGTCTCAGGTGGTTTGTATGCTTGTAGGCCTAGACAGACTACAAGCATACAATATTATCATATCGTAGATATATATATACAGTATATGTATATACATGCTTTACTAGCATTTAAGCACGGGAAATGTATTAAATGAGTAATGAATGCTACAAGTGTGTGGTTTAATACAATAAATTTAATTGTAAAATACATAATAAAATAATACAAGCAGTATTTAGTACAATCAAAATCTTTATATGTGTATTTCTTGTGTGCGTGTGTTTGTCACTGAACTCCTCCTCAAGAGCTTGACCGATTTTAGTGAACTTTTACTTTGTCTTCAAGTAGATTCGAGATTTACAAATTTAAGCAGTTACAAATTAAATTTTTAAAGATAAAAGTTTTCAAAACGCTTGTTAAACTGCAGTTATGAGACAGTTATGTATATTAAATAGCCAAACACTGTTTGAAGGCGACAAGTTGTGATGTATGTAGACAATTATAGACAATATTCCTTTATTCATAAAAGTTGAGTTTAGAATTTTTGTCAATACAATAAAGGACAAACAGAACATAAAATTTAAAATATCAGTTCATGATGCAATTGATTTCCAGTTTATGAACTCTTGAATAGTGTAGAAGGGTTGCTGGAGAAACCAACTTTGTTGTTACAGAGTGTAAAATAGTATCAATTATATAAAGAGCTACTACTGTTAAAATCCTCAGTTCTCTCAATCTGAAGGCTTCCCTGCAACTGTCTCGTGGTCTCAGTCCAGTAAGAACTCTGATGGTTCTCTTTTGTATTACTAATACTCTTTGTAAAATTTGTTGCTGTTGTACTTCCCCATACGATTAATCCATATCTAAGATGGGAGAGAATGGTAGGCTGATTTACCCATATCTATATTGCTAATTTGTTTAATTTGTCGTACTACATAAAGACAGGAGCTAAGTTTTTTGCACAGTTTATCCACATGAGGCTCCCAGGATAGTTTGTTGTCTAGAGTCAGACCTAGGTATTTTGTTGATGTTGTTACCTCTAGCTCTGGGAGGCCCTTGTGATGGTTTCGGGAGGCAGTGAAAATTAGCTGCTGTGTTTTCTTCTCATTTAGTACCAGATCATTGATATGGAAGTATTGCTTTGCCATATCAAAAGCTATATACGAATTGATGTCAAGTTGTTCTTTGTCCTTCTCAATAATAATAAGGGCAGTGTCATTAGCATACATCACAACCTTGCATTGTGGGAAGTCATTTGTCAAAAGAGTGTAAAGCACTGGACCAAGCACAGATCCCTGAGGTACGCCTCTTGTTACTGGTAACAGTTCCGACTTTATTTTATGAATTATTCCGTTGCTTGATGATGTAAGCTCTACGAGTTGTTTCCTGTTGCTCAAGTAGCTTTTGAAACCAGTCTGCCTCTTT
This sequence comes from Homalodisca vitripennis, assembly GCF_021130785.1. Taxonomy (NCBI): domain Eukaryota; kingdom Metazoa; phylum Arthropoda; class Insecta; order Hemiptera; family Cicadellidae; genus Homalodisca; species Homalodisca vitripennis. The sequence goes on from NW_025782117.1 coordinate 21,830, forward strand.
GTCTTCAATTCCTAATGATCTGAGTTTTTTTAATTACTAAGCCATGCTCTAGGGCAGTCAAAGGCCTTACTGAAGTCTAGGAAGATACTTGTGGCTATACAACCTTCTTCTAATTTGTCGATGATAGATTCAACTAGCTGAGTTTATTGCTGTGGTTGTTGATTTATTCTTCTTGAAGCCATGCCAGTAAGAAGTTCATTTTGATTCAGGTGGCCTAGAAGTCTTTTCAAGATGACATGTTCTAGAATCTTTGAGAAGGTTGATATTAGTGAAATGGGGCGGTAGTTGCATGGTTTCATTCGTTTGTCCCGTCTTTATATTTAGGATATATTTTTGAAGTTTTTAAACAATTTGGAAATATTCCTTGGGAAAGAGATTTGTTAATTAAATTTGTTAGTGGGATGAGAATTTCATTTTTGGAATATTTAACCAATTTTGATGAAAAATCATCTTCTCCTGCTGAGGACTTTTTGTTTTAGTCGATTGACAATTTTGCCAATTTCATCACAGTTTCTTTTATAGAATTACAGATTGGATTTTGAGTTGTCTTGGGTTATTGTTTTCGTGTGCTTGTTTATTCTGCGTACTGTTCATGAGTGTTCTTTTCAGCTGTGGTTGCAAAAAATTCATTGAGATGATTTGCTATTTCTGTTGGTGAAGAGATGGTTTTCCTGTTGACGATGAGAATGTCTAGCTGCATGTTTGAGGTACGAGACTTTCTTTCCTGGTTAATTATATTCCATAAAACTTTGGTCTTGTTGTCTGCTTCCTCAAATCTGTTTGCGATCTCTTCTTTCCTAAGTGTTTTAAAATTTCAGATCATAGGCTTTCTTCTTTTGTGCTGCTTCCATCTTATCCTCTGGTTTCCCTGTGAGAATTGCTCGGTTTATGGCTTCTAGGTAATTGTCCTTGAGCTCATTGCTTTCTGCATCCCATATTTTTTTTGAGGTTGTTCTTTTTTAGTTCCATAGTAGAGAGAGGACAGGAGATGTCTAATGTCTAATGTGATTGTCTTTAAAATAAATTTTCTGGTTGAACTTATAACTTGAATGTTATACCACTTTAAAATAAAGTAAATCTACTTGTAGTATACGTGTCATAATTTTGATGGGTTCGCAGGACACCTTAGCCTATCACAAATTTAAAAAAATCAACCATAATTCAATTTATAAATTGGAGCAGTTAATATCTCATGAAATAATTTTCATTATTTACAAAATGTTACTTGAATTATTGTATTTTTTTAAAATTAACTTGATTTTTTGTCATATCTTACACATTAGAACTTTTGCAACAGATTATTTTATTTTTGTTTGCAATTACCCAAAACTGTATCTACAAATCCTAATCCTAATAGTTTTATAAATGTGAAAGTGCCTTTGTTTGATTTGCTTTGACACATAATCTATTCACAACTGATTGTGCTGAAGTTTTGACATGAACATCCTTAGGGTCCCTGAGATGAATATACAGTAGGTCTATTCTTAGTTTTAAAAATCCCTCCGGTCTATGCCCTACAGGTCAGAGTGGTGACAAAATCCTAATTTGATCTCTAAAGTTGTGAAATATTAATGAAAAGAGTATTTATAATGTACTCAACTGTTTCCGTGTCAACATTGTTTATTATTTTCAATTTGTTTACATTTATCTTATAGTGAGTACAAATATTTTTAACGCCGTTTTGGGTTTCAGCGATTAGTTTAGTACTTATCTACGAGGTGTGTTTTTTTTATGTAAGGTCCATATTTTTGTAGACACTAGTAGTTTACACGCATACTGCAACGAGCTCGTGCGTTGTTTACCGGCATGCCTTGGGGACAACTGTGCTCAGTTTCAGCTCTGTAGCTAAAAGTGTATGGTTCTGTTCTGTGCTTTCAAAATGTTTAAGACTATCAACTCGCCCGCCGCGTTTGAGGTTTGCTGTGATACGGTTTTTGTCAACAAGGACTCTGCTTCATCAACAGATTTACGAAGTGTACGGTGGTACTGTTATGAGTGGAAGCAAAGTGAGTATGACAATTCAAAGATGGCCATGACTACGTCCATGATGAGGACTGCTCCGGTCACCTCCTTTTTGGTTACAGAGGATTTGGTGGTTTTAGTTGAAGTGAGGATTCATGAAAACGTGTGTTTCACAATAACAGGTCTCTCAAGCGAATTTGTTGATATGTTGAGATCAGTGCTTTACAACATTGTTTCTGAACACCTAAAGTTTAGGAAACTGTGCTCCCGTTGGGTCCCGAAACTACTAACAGAGGACCACTAAAACCTAAACAAAGATTTGAGTGTGCGATGAAGTTCTTGACTCGTTATCACGAAGAAGGTGATGGCTTCTTGAGTCAGATTGTAACTAGAGACGAAACATGGATTTCACATATCACGCCCGAATTAAAGCAACAGAGCGTGGAATGGAGACAAACATTTGTCTGTAAAGAAGGCAAAATGGACTCAGGATAGGCATGGTGTTTTTATTGGTTGACGTTGTGCAACAAGGAACCACTATCAATGCAGAAACATTCTGCCAAACCCTGAGGGAGCTACGCAGAACGATTAAAAACGAAAGACGTAACATGTTTATAAAGGGAATTTTCCTTCTCCATGACAATGCAAGACCTCACACTGCACGTCAGACCTGCGATTTATTGGACAGTTTTTGACTGGAAGTTTTTGCCCACCTACTCTACAGACCTGATCTTGTGCTGACCTCAAATAACACCTCAGTGGCAACTGTTACAATGATGACAACCACGTGAAAACATCAGTTAACTCTTGGTTATTGGAGCAGGCAGCAAGTTTTTATGAAGAGGGTATTTTGAAATTGGTTGAGAAGTATGATTAGAGTTTGAACAAACTTCGAAAAAAAAAGGCAAAACATAGAGTGAAGTAAGTTCTTTCTGAAAATAAATTTATTTTGTTGAAATAATTTTTTGTTATATATACTTAAATTCAAACGGACCTTACTTTAAAAAACACAAAAGATACTGTAGGAGGACTGCCTGAAACTGGAGGAAATCAGCACTTCAAAGTATCTCGGAGTGACAATAGATGACTCTCTGACGTGGACACACCACATTGACAACCTCTGTAAAAGGCTTAGCGCAGGACTGTATGTGATCCGCAGGATGAAACATATCAGCTACCTAGGAACAGCTAAAACTACATACTATGCTCTCTACGAATCACATCTTCGATACGGTATAGCAGTCTGGGGGAGGTACCACACTAGGCAACCTGCAACGGGTCCTAATACACCAAAAGAGAGCAATTCGGATCCTTGCAAGCCTACGCACAAGAGAATCATGCAGGCAAGCCTTTCAAGAACTGAAGATTCTCACTGTGGTCAACCTATACATCCTAGAAGCTGTGACCTACGTACACCTGAAATCACCCGATGAAGTGATAACCATTTAAATACAGTTATCAAAACCTAAAATTAAGGTATTTTTTTTTGTCAAAAGTAGGGTTCTCAGAGCTGTGTATTTATATCTATATTTTCTTGATCAGAAAAGAGGCCAAAATCAGCAGTGGAACAAACAATAATAACGCCTAAGTAAATTGCAATGTCCATATACATTTTGTATCATATCTTCTTTATCGTGGGAAGAAGGCAAACTCAACATAAGTGTCGGAAATAAAATTCACTTAAACTAGAAGTGCTCATACAGGTGCAACACGTACAAAATTGTGTGCAAACTGCTAGTAAAATTGTTTTGAAGGAGTTGGGCTTATTCTGTTATTGTCCATGTAAAGATTTTCATTAATTCTTTCTCAGTTACTGATTTTGAAAGTGTTTTATTCACCATATTAATCACAAAGCTCTCAACACTCAAAATAATTTTAAGAGAAATAATGAAAACTTAATTTTATAGGTAATGGATTATGCTAAAGCAACTTTGAAACAAAAAAATAATGCTTTGGTTCCAAGAAGAAACCACTCTCAAGTAAAAAAAGAACAGGAAGCTCTACATCATTTTATAAAAAATAATCCAAATGACCGCAATTCCAATAGAGGGCCTGAAACAAGTAAGTAAAATGTATGTGTATAATATGTTTTTAAACTAAAAATATCCTTGAAATGCATTTCCTTTTGTTCCTGTCATGTTAAAAGTAAAAGTACAATTATACTGATTCTTTGTCTTAATTAAGAATGACCAAAATAAGAAATGCAAAGTTTGAAGAGTAAAAATACATCTTTTCTCAGGTGAAAAAATGTAAAACGGAATAAGTTTGTGTTAACTTGTATGATGTCAGTTGAATGTTTTCTTTATTCTTGTGGGTCCGTAGAAAAGATTGTAACCGACAACACTTCCGAAATTAGATTATTGCAGAATTGCATTGTGGGCAGCATTTTATATTGTATGGTGTAGTTTTTTGCTGTAGACATATTGGTAATCTGGGAAACAGGCCTTTGCGCACTGAACAACGTTGTGTCTAGCACAATGTCAGTTGCTTTGGACATTTTGCTTTTATCTGGTTCTATAAACAACTTTGGATAAAAGAAAATAAAGGAAAATCAGAGTTTATCAGTGGAAAAAAGAAAAGAAACCACAGGGATATACAGAAACTATATTGAATAGAAAAATCTGTTCCTAGAAAAATTGGTTCCAGAAATGGGAAGTAAAACAAAAGGGTGATCACCCAACCGGGAATAAGCCGGGAATTTGTACGAGAACTGGGAAAATTTTAAAAATAATTATCCGTCTTCAAGAACTTATAAAATCAAGACATAATTTTACAGCTTCTTGAATCAAGAACTGATTAATCACGAAACATCGTATTTTACGTGACGTGGCTCGTGGAATTTGGAGTGAAGATTGACATATGTTTGTGAGCTACATCTGACGCCGGTTGATCTAAGGTTACCTCCATTAGTGTAGTGAGTTTATCTTGGTTAGTTCTACTCCTGTGCTGTGGCAAGCCTCCGCCCCCCTCCCAAAAATACGTAACAATGACAGTTAAAATCAAACCGACCGACGATCGTTTCTGTCTTCGGCACAAACGAGTTAGTACATTTTAAGTTGTAATGCGGCAGAGCGGTAATAACCGCGATACAAACAGGTTTTTTGTACTTAAGTATTATTCAGTCGCTAAAGTGGGGTCCAACTCTTATCCTTTAGAGGAAATACTGTTTTGGAAAGACGTGTGTTAGATAGATAGCACAGGTCTAACGTGTACAGTGTTATAAACAGGCTTCAGAGTTCGGGTCCCGTTGAATAATATAATGTTTGGCGGTTTGATAAGAGGTGCAGCCCAGGTTTTTGAGTACACCAGAATGTCGGCTGTTTATACAAAGCTTAATAAGATACCATTTGGAGAAGAAGTAGTGGGTTAGTTACAACAAGTAACGTCAAGAAGGGGCGTTTGCGTCCTGTTTGCACAGCAATGACAAACTGAACTGAGGGATGAGCGGCAGGTAGGAACATTTGACGATCGCACATGTGACGATGGATCGGACGATTCGAACCAAATAGTCCAGCGTGCATGAGGATCTTTATATCTTGTTGTTTCGTAGTCCTTGACTGTAATCTAACTGACTGACTAAGTCTGCACTGTCTATTCGTGGACAAAAACGATCAGCAGTACTCAAATTACCGATTGGTGAAACATGGTTTTGTAGTTCTTTGTGTACAAAACTATTTAGAAATGTATAGCGACCGAATAACGTAATTTATAAATAATATTATAATTTAAGTTCGTTATTCTGTGTGTATATTTTTCAAACACTAGCGTGTCTGCTAGTTCTATGCGCGGACTTTAGCTCCTCGATAGTAAACAGACGATCGATAATTTGTATTTTATCTGTACGTCGTACTTTGCGTAGTCGTGAATAATAATATATTCTCTATAAATTTACATCCATAAATTTTTAAGTAAATGTAATGTATTCTGGAAGCTCACTTTATAACCTAACATTTATATTACTTAAAAAAGGAAAAATGACTTGGAATTTTAGATGTATACATTTCCCTGCATCTCTGCAAATTCCTTTGACTTAACGTGGTGTTCTTAGACTTCCCCCTCCTCAACGAAAGATACATTAATTAAGTAGAGTTCAGATGAAAGTATTTGGTTTATTTGTAGATTGTACTGAACCAACCTTGTGTACCGGCGAAATCATTGTCTCGTACCGAAAGTTCATCCACCTTGGAACCGCAATACTGGACTGCAGTCTGACCACGGTAGCCCTGTGTTGGTATTTATTTGGTATCTTTGTATTTTCGAATTGGACACATGTATTTTCTAAACATCACTGAGAGGAAAGTATACACAATGTTTTGTCGACACATCGAAAGACACATAGATACAAACTAAGGAGCTTAAAGTAAGTGATAGCGATAAATCGTCACCGAAATCGCTAGCGGCGAAACACTAGAGCACCACAGCTTTTTGCCATTTCTTGCAAATAATTCTAGTGACGATATAACGCCGTCATTGCACTTGGCGTAAGGTTTAAATACAGTATTACAGTTGTCTATTTGGTTTGAAAATATACTAGATAATTGGAAATTTTCGACCCGGGAAAACTGGTACACACTGTGTGGTAACATTTGTGTAGTGTTGTTCCATCCTCAATATCTGTTTAAGATTTCCTAGGCTAGTGACTAAACCACAAAGACATGAACTTGCTTGCTTAACAGTTTCAGTTTAAATATTTCTCTTTTGCGGCCACAGTTGATCCTTCTTTAGTGGACCACATATTCACGTAGTCAACTCAAGAAATCCAATGTCGTCCATGCTCTTGGCCCCTGTTAATGAGGGGGAGTTGGAACAAATTGTGTAGAAACACAATTAAAAAAAAAATCTTGTGACATCAACAGATTATGGTTCATCAAGCAATGCCTCTCAGGTATATTATGTCATCACTCACAAAGTTGATAAATTCATCATTCGAAAAAACAATTTTCCCTTTAATTTTGGAAACAGCTAAAGTCACTGCTGTCTATAAAAAGACAATCTCTGTATAGTAAGCAACTATTGCCCAATGTCAATTTTGCTGATCCTGGGTGGTCTTTAGTATAGATTTTGTGGAAAGATTACAACATTATCTGTATTGATATGAATTTTCTAACTCTGCACAATTCAGATTCAGGAAAATGAACTACAGAGTCTTAATATAAACTCTGTGTTTTTAAGTCTTCATAAGAAGTCTGCAAGCATTATCGCAAAATTGAATACCTGAATGTTATGGAAAGTTGTTGTTAGGGAGCTGATTTATATAATAGTCATATACGGCTGATTTAAAAGGACTTTATGTCCAGGGCAGATATACATTAGTATGAGATTAGGGGTAGAAACATCTATTGTTTTCAGTAGCTCAGAACTTTCGCATTTTGAACAGTTTTCCTTTACAAATAGAATTGAGTTAATCAGAAGGCTTCCTGAGAGCATTAAATCATTAAATACAAATCAGTTGAAAGCTTTTTGTAAACATCTCTTATTGTCAAAATTGTTACTTAGTTTTATGCCTAAATTTTATTGCTATTTTACTACCTTAACGAAGCATTAGAATGGATGTGATAAAGCTGTCTTCAGTTGAAAAAGAAAATTAATAAATATAATCATGTTTAGACTAGTACTTTTTTAATATCATATGATTCATGCTATACAATAATTAAAATTGTGAAACGTAATAAATATACACTTACAGTAGTGTGAAAAATATTATTGTAAAAGTAAACTAAAGAGGGGAAAAAGACCCAAGTGATATCTGGAACATGTTTATGTAATTGTAGTGATATATGTCAAGATAAGTTTTTATAGTCTTTAAATAGTTACAAATTGGTTTCACAGTGCTCCCATTTGGTTATGGGTATGCCTGAAATAACCTTATAATATATAAGTATTACACACATTTAAGAATCTTTAGTTTTATAAAAAACAGATCTGTTGTCAACTGTGGTAATTTGTAGTTATGTTGCGACATCATCGTACATAATTTTTTATTGAAATTGACATATTTTTCAGGGCCTACCTGTAGAAATCCTTCAAAAGCATTTAATACACCATTTCCTCGTGAGGAGACAAAATATGGCTCCTCAAGACGTATATGTAATATACCAATACTTTCGAAAAAGCTACATTTTCTAAATGTTAAAGAACTTACACATGAAGACAAAGTGGAAAAAATAAAACTTTACTTGGATAAATCTCAATCTCCATTTATTTGGAGGCCCAAACAAGCAAAAGCCTGTAGATGAACCTAGCATTATCATTGATCGTCTTGAAAAGAAAGATAAAGAAATGACACATGAATACACCTTTAAATGGAGGAGGTGAGTTTACAAAAACTAATCTTGTATAATTTATTTATTTCTAATGCATCAGTGCTGCCATCTTGGATGAGGTCAACATAGCTCTCCACAACACGTGAGAGTGTCACCATAAAAATATATGTGTTTAGTGACTGGATGGTAATCACTGCTAACTTCCTTTCATTAGCTTTGCTACTAGATACATGTTTGTTTTTATATTGCTCCCTCAATAAGGATATTCTTATTAAACTTCAATTTAAACTATCTGGAAACCACCACACAATATAGATTGTGGTGTGGATAATCTTTACCATACCACATTAAATTGCCAGTGGTGTTATAAACACAACACAAAAATTGGTACAGCTATATTGTATTGTAAGACATTTTTTGTGTTATTCGAAGGTCTTTGATTATGAATTACCGCCTCCTTTGGTTTTTGTCAGGGAACAAATCGTTTCATAATAACGTTTCGTTTTTGAACGTTTATAATAATTTTGATAAATAAAAAACTGTTTTTATACATTACAAATTAATTTTAAAATAACAATGTATGGTAAAATCCTTATTTTACTACAGTGTGTATGAACAAGTTTTGACAAACCATTTTCATTGACTGGTAGACAGGGTTTAAGCTGCAATCACATTTTGCAAAACAAGCCAAGAAAATGCGACACTGCTGAAAAAAGCTTTTGCAAAATTGTGACAAAAGCGAGAAAGAACTAACCACGAAAAGAAGTCCATCGCATTTTGAAAATCAGTTTACAGTATTAAAAATATTGTTTTTATGATACTGTAAGATCATACATTTTTTCATCACATTTAATTTCTTGTATATAAAATAGTAGACACCGTGCGGTACCCGCCGGTCGACAAACTGTCTGGCAGGAAGATGCTACCTACTCTCGTAAACTGTATAGAAAAAAATGTTTACAGTATTCAAACGACTTTTTATTTACATTAATTGAATTTGTATAACTGGCAATAGCTGAATTTAATTTCAATAAACACTGAATCACAAAAAGTACTTGACAGGTATTTGGTCTTCCGATTTTGTTAGTTTGCTTATTTATAGACATATATGACAGATACGGCTAAATTGAAAGTAATTGAATCATAAAAAGTAAGCGCTCTGTGGTGTAATGGTAGTACATTCACCCAGTAAGTGAGACATCCTGGCGGAGCAATTACTTTTGGTAATTCAATGTTTATTAAAATTATATATATTATTGTATTGTATTATAGTATTATTGTAATCTCTTGCGGAATACCAATGCCATTAATAAGTGCTACAAGGTAAATATTTTCGGTAAAAGGTATGAAGAGCTTGAAACATTTTTGCTATGAAAAATGTTCATCTCAGATTAAACCCCGTTGGTAGACCTGATTAGATCTTTGCCCCATCTGGTAGAAACAGTTGTAGCTCAGTTGGTTGATTAGCAGTCTAACACATACCAAGAGACAGGTGTTCAGTTACTCAGTGTTATCTTTTTGTTTGTATAAATAGACCATAAACTTATTTGAACATTTTGAGAAATATAAATAATTTTTGTGTAAGATCATTTAACCCTTATAAGGCCGACGGCTACCTATTGTAGCCGTCGTCAAAATAGCGTTCGCGGCCGGCGGCTACAATAGGTAGCCGTGATCATAATGGCGTTCGCGGCCGACGGCTACAATAGGTAGCCGTCCATTATTTCCGGTTTACTGGCCAGTAAACTTTCCAAATGCCACAAACCATGATATTTTCTTGTTTGGGGTTAGATGGGCTTCATTAATAAACGCAAACAATGCCGTTTCTTGCATCATTTCTATTATTATACACCTATGCATTTCGATGAAATCGTCTGTCTTACTACAACGGCGTTGTGGTGGTTATAGTTGTTGTGGTTATATTTTGTTGATGCAATTCAGTAATTATGTGCGATGTTATAGGTATTTTAGAGTATTTGCAGTGAACTATTAAGTGTAAATATGAGCAAAAGAACGAGAGGCAAATCACCTACAAGTGATAACACTTTAGTCAACACTTTACTTGCTAGTGGTACCGGTGTTCAGTTTGTTGAGGTGTTGGGGATTTAGGTGATAGTGATTTAGATGCTTTGTACGATAAATAAATAAATAAATAAATAAATAAATCTTTATTTGTCGTTCGAATTCTTACAATCATTGACAATGTCATATTGCAGCCTAGGGCATGGTCAAAATAAAACAATTTTATCAAAATAATTTAAACTTAAACTAACATACAAAAAAGAAAAAACAGTGCTTTAGTAGCATAAATTAGTCAGTGAAGGTTAATTTAAAATAAACTAGGCCTAGATATATAAATTAAATAGTAAATAAACAATTGTCAAAATTTACATATAAAAATTATTATATATCTAAAATGTAATGTTTTTTAATTCTAAAAACTCGTCTAAACTATAGAAAGGGTGTTTCAAAAGCCAACTATAAAAGAGCTTAGTGAAGGTTTTATGTGGATACTTATTTACCAGAGGTTCCAAAAAATTATAGATTTTCAGGGATGTTACCATGTGACTATTTAAGGTTTTACTGAGGCGGTGATAACCAATTGCAGCATTGTTTTTAGTTCTAGTATTGTATGAATGAATTTCGTTATTAAATTTTAAAAATTTTGGATTTTTTAGAATATAGTTAATTAATTAAATCAAATATATATAGATTGATAACCGTTTGAATCTCTAACAGAATAAAAAGTGGTTTACAATGTTCCAGCGGTTGAGAATTAGTCATTAGTCTAATAGCTTTTTTTTGAAGAATTAAGATGTCTTCAGTTCCTGAGCAGTTGCCCCAAAATATCAAACCATATCGAAAAACTGCTTGGAAAATACGCAAAAATAGGCAGTCCTCACATAGTTTTTAGGAACAGCACTCTTAAGGCGACTTAACAGGTAAATAACTCTAGAAAGCCTTTTGCTTATATATTCTGTATGTTGGTTTCCAGTTTAGTTGGTTATCTATATACATTCCTAAAAATTTTATATTGGAGCTAAAACTGTTATCAAGAGGGGCCAAATAAGGTTTCAAGCTAAAAATTTATATTTTGTGTCTTTTCTTCATTTAATAGAAATCCATTAGATCGAAACCACTGGGAAGCACCTATTAAGGTTTCATCTGAAAATTTTGAGAGTTCTCCAATGTTATTTGCAATGTTAATAAAAGTTGTATCATCAGCGTAAAGTATTGTTTTAGCTGTCACTGAGAAAGGTAGATCATTTATACTGATTAAAAATAGAAGTGGTCCAAGGACAGAGCCCTGTGGGACACCATATTTTACTGTTATGTCCTTGGACCTTACCCCATTGATGGTAACTATCTGTTGTCGATCATGTAAATAAGACTTGAAAAATTTCAATGTAGGATCTGAAAACCCGTAATAATTTAGCTTTGTGATAAGATCACAATGGTTAACACAATCAAAGGCTTTGCTAAGGTCACAGAAGGTGACCTGAGCAAAAGCCTTATTTTCAAATACCTGATTAATTTGTCTAATCAAATCATCTATTGCATCAACAGTAGATTTAGTCTTTCTAAAACCAAATTGAGATGCATTTAAAAGATAATTGCTCTCCAAGAAATCAACAATCTGTTCGTAGACCAGCGTTTCAATTAGTTTTGATAGGACTGGAACAACAGAAATGGGACGATAGCTCCCAGGCTCATCCTTCGGACCCTTTTTATATATTGGGCAAATTCTGGAAACTTTAAGTTGTCTAGGAAACACCCCCTCTTTTAGTAATTGGTTGATACAGGTTGCTAGAGGATTTACCAAACTTAAAGCTATTTTTTTTAATAAGTTATTTGACATATCGTAAAAATCAAGGCTGTCAGAATTTTTCATTTTTTTAATGGCTTTCAAAACGTTCTCTGGAGTTATATTTTTCCAAGAAAAGTACTGGTTGGACACAATAGCTGGCAGCAACTCATGACTTTGAACATTATTTACAGATGATTCTATGTTTTCGTTTAACTTCATTTACAGAATTTACAAAATAATTATTGAAAGTATCAGGATCAATGTTGGTTTTGAAATTATTAACTTGAACATTATTATTTTTTATAATATGCCAAGCCGATTTGCATTTATTACTACTTTGCTCTATATAATTTACATTACTAGCTAGTTTTGCTTCTTTGATGGACTTTTTATACTGATATTTTAATTCGTTATACCTATCTCTTAAGGAAACATTTTGATTATGATTGCCCTTTATCAAGTCACTAAGAAACAATAATAATTTTTCTTTCATTTTCCTTAAATTGTCAGTATACCACATTTTATTTCTTTTTTTTTGGATAATTGTTCGGTTTTAGTTTTTTTAATACTTTAAAAAAATTTATATTGTTAATGATAACAGTGAACAGAGACTCAAACATGTATTCCGCACCATTGAATTTAGTTAGATATATTAAATTTTTCCAGTCATAAGTAGCTAGCTTTGAAGATAGATTTTCAAAATCACATTGAGGGATAAACAATTTAATGGGATAGTCAGTTCTAGAATTATTGTAATCGTTTTTAGTAAATGTTCTATTTTTCATCCTAATGTTGACAGTGATGCCATCATGATCAGAGAATGGGAATTTGAACGTACTGACTGAGGCTGTCTTGAGAGAATGTCTTCTTATAAAGACATTATCTAGACAATTTTTTTCCTCTAGTTGGTGTATTATTTAAATAGTAAAAATCATACTTTCTTAAGATATTAAGCAGTTTGCTAACTGTTGCAGTGTTTTTTGTAACATCAAAGCAAATATTAACATCGCCTCCCAATATAATATCACAATTAGTCTTTTGCGTAATATATGACAGCAATGTGTCAAGAGTGCATAAAAATATATTGGGGTCACCATTTGGAGAATGATACAAAGATACTACCAATATTATTAGATCATCAATAAAAATAGCAGAGGCTTCAAAGTTTAATTCATCACAAAATCCACTAATGTCCCACTCCCTAGATTGAAATTTACCATTTACAAATATGGATGTCCCCCCTCTAATGTGGTTCTGTCTGCAATATGCAGCTGCACAGTAATAATTATCCGGAAATGATAAATTTAATTTCATCATATCCAAGCCAATGTTCTGACAGGCAGATTACATGCACATTAGGCATACTAATAAAAAAACTTGCTAAGACATCAATTTTATTTTTTAAACCTTGTATATTTAAAAATATTATGTTAAACTCTATGAAATGCTGGTTAGATGGATTTCCAGAAAGAGTGCGGAGTTCAGTGATTGAGCTAGTTCCTGTTTTACATTGGCTAAATTGGTAACTTATTAATAGTTGGGTTAGGTGAAAAGACATGATTACTTAAATGTATTAAACTATTATCTACAGAAGAAATGTTCCGAAACGTGTCTTGCAGTGTAGTAGTAGTAGTATCTTGCAGTGTAGTATCAGCCACATTGACTTCTAGCACATCATTTGATATAGAAGTATTTAGAGCATTAGAGTCTTTAGTAGTGGTTTGAGTCAAGTGTAAAGAAATTTCACACTTCAATTTTGCAACAAAATCAGAGTGCATCAGTCCATTTCTAAGTTTACCAGCAGATGCTTCGTCAGTTGTAACTATCTTGACACAGGCATTTGAAGCTTTCTGGAAGAGAATAAGATTAGCCACAAAATGTTCTATGGTAATGTGATCCCTTACACATCCCATTGGAGAGCAGATCAGTGTTCTTAGTTTTCTTCTTTTAAAATCTTCCGTTAGTTTAGTGAAAGCAGTATCATAATCACACTTTTCTGGCTTTTGATGATATATTTTTTTTTGTCACCAGACCGTAAACAGATGCTCCAAACCTGGATGTCTGATAAGTCAAAAAATCGTTGAGACAATGTGACTGGGTGGGTTTCCCAAAACGGTCTCTGAATACCAGCGCAACCCCTTGCACTCATCTGTTTATCATCACAGAGGTCAGCGGAGATACAGTGGGCAAAGCCAACTGTTTTGGTCATGACTAAACTCATCCATTAAGTCATTCATGTCAGCCTCAATTACATTGATGAGTTCACACAAACTGACTTGTTACTGGATTCAACTTGATTGTGTGATTTACCAGTAGAATGTGTGTTTGCCATAACACCTTTTAAATCACCAATGTGCACTTCCAAACTCTGCTGTTTTTTTTCTGGAAATACATTTTTCAGAATGTCCATAATTAAATAGCCTAGCTTAGTCCTCCCTCTGCCACTAAGGTGAAGGCCATGTCTGGTAAAATGAAATCGTTTTAGTCTGTCTAAGTCAATAAGATAGGTAGATTTGATACGAAACACCAGTTCTCTAATGTAATTATTAAGAAGGTCAATAGTGTTGTGTACTGGGCTAAATATGTCTTGGTCATATCTTCTTGGAACTGTGGCTATTATTACAGGCTTGTTCTTGCTTAAAGTAATTAGATCACTTTCCAGTGATTTATATATTGAGGAGACATCACTTTGTAGAACATCATTAGTTCCCCCCAAAAGAACTATGGCATCATCTGTTGATGACAATGCTGCTTCTGTCACTTGGAGAAGACGAGCATTCGGCATTACACATCCCACGGCTTTGATTTCGTTTTGATTTGCCCTTTCAATACCTTGAGCCACTTCATGCCCCTGGCTGTCTGAATAAACTGCCAATTTAATTTTTTCAGATGATAATTCTGAAGATGAATTAGAAAATGAATGAACTTTTTAATTACTAACAGTGTTTTAGGTTTATTTTGTATGGATTCTTGTGAGTTGTATGAAGAAAAAATATATTTTGTGTATAAACTGAAGACAAGACTAGCTTTTCTACAATTTTCACAAATAAGCCGCAGTTGCAGATTTTGAATAATTCATTCCTACTTCACTTTTATTATTGATAAGCACTTGAAAAATTGGCATGTGTGTTGTAAATAATATGTAGTTTTAGACAATATGTGTTACTTGGGTGCAAAACAATCCTTTGTATTTTTTATGAGGTGTTAAAACCAGAAAAAGTAAACTACGCTTACAAATTTTACATATAAACATGTACGTAAAAAATATTTTTTATTTTTATATGACCAACCTTATAGTTTCCTGTCTAAGCCTATAATGTTACAAACAAATTAAAAAAAGAATTATCAGTTTTTACTAAGTAATATGGAAGTTGCAGCTTATTTACTAAAGCTATGCAAAAAGGAACAAAAATAGCCTGGCCTTTAAGGTACCTGAGCAATATCAGGAGATGGCCTTGAGACTAGTGCAACTCAATTGGTCATTGGCCTTAAAAGGGTTTAAACTGTGTAATTAATGAATTTTTGATTATATTTTTATTCAGTCTCATTAATTAAAATCAAGATTAAACAAAAATGGGTGAAAACAATTTTCCTTGTGGGCGTTATGTAAAAAATGTCAGTAAATGTAGTAAAGGTATTAAGAGGAGTCAGAATGTAAAATAGGCAAAAAAGATTAAATTTTGTTTTTTGCTATTATTATTTTTTACAGAATTTAATAGCATTACATTATTATTACATACATTATTAAATTCATTTAAAACAAATTTGAATTAAATTGGGTTGTTAGAACAAATTCTGCATAGATTTTTGTGAAACAATGTCATACATTTTTATCTAAAATAACTGCAATGAGAAGATTGATCAAGACATTTTTTGTTATATATCACTTTGCTGATTCCCCCCCCCCCATGTTGGTAATCTGTTATACTGAGCAGATCTCACACCTATTAGTTGTTTTAATTGTGTATTGTGAAGTGAAATGTGGTTATTGTTATTGTTTGTTAGAATTGTGATTTTAATTATATTTACTGAAAATAAAAATGAGAAGATTAATTATATTTACTGAAAATAAAAATGGGAAGATCTTCTCGTACACTTAAGAAGAGGAAAACTTTTGGAAGGCAGCAGCTTACAATAAGTCAGTTTCAAGTACTTCAAATGTAAACATTGATAGTTCACAGGTTAATACTAATCCTAGTATTTCAACTGCTCAGCCTAATCTTCTGCCAACTCGAAAAGTAAGTGCCTCAAAATCAAAGCTAGAAAAACAACTTGAGCTTTCAAGGAGTTTGAAAGCTTAGATTTTACATATGTTATTGTGAATCTAGAAGTTTTAATGACATCTGTGTTTTTAGTAGCTTGTTATAAGAATTGCGACTCTGATCTGAAGTGTAGTTTGTTGAGTAGAATCAGACTTGCAGCGGAAATTGTAGCACAGTACAGTGCACTAAAGCCACATGTGAAGTTTTAATGACATCTGTGTTTTTAGTAGCTTGTTATAAGAATTGCGACTCTGATCTGAAGTGTAGTTTGTTGAGTAGAATCAGACTTGCAGCGGAAATTGTAGCACAGTACAGTGCACTAAAGCCACATGTGATACAAAAAATAAATGTTTTTCTTCGCCTATAGTAGTGTATGCTTTTAGATCAATTGGAAAAGGCCGAAGTAGTGCAAACTTGCTGTGTTGGCTTATGAGTCTGCCCAAGCCGCCATCAGAATTTCACGGTATGCAGAGTGTATTATTCCTGCTGTTGAAGAAGTGGCTAAGGAGTTCATGCAAGAGGCTATAGAGGAAGCGGTAGGCCCAAGCAGTGATGGTAGTGATAGTGATATCTGTATTGGCTTAGATGCTACGTGGCAGAAACAAGGCCATATCTCCAATAATGGAGTTGTTACAACAATGAGTGTTGGTACAGGTCATGTATTTGATATTGAAATTACAAGTAAGTTTTGTGAATGCCTCCCAAAAAAATCAAAAGCTACTCCAATAAACCTATAGTGTTAACTATATTGGCATAAGTGCCGGATAAAGGTACGGGTGCACTAAATATTTTTTTTAGATCTGAACAAACCTTCAATGTTAGATCTCTTCAATGTTTAGGAGACGAAAATTGTAAAGGCTTTGCCACTGTCAGCAGTGAAAATGTTTATGCAGATACTGTAGAAATTACAAAGCTGGAGTGCATGGGGCTTGTTCAAAAATGGATGTACAAACAAATAAGCAACCATCGTTGAAAACTTGGGAAAAACGCTGCTAACCAATGGAAAACCTATATGTCACCGAGGTAGGCTTTACGCGATGAAGAATTTACAAATGTTCTATAGACTAGCCATTAGAAGGCACACTGATTGAAATGAAGCAAGGTGTTTTGGACTAGTTATTTTTATTTCAGTTCCTCAAATGACAAACTAAACCATGGATTATGTCCAAAGGGCCTAAGTAGCTGGTGCAGATATCAGCAGGCTGCTACAGAGAAGAAAGTATATGACCACAAAAAGCATTTTTATTTACCAGAGGCTGTCATGCTATCTGCAAAGAAAGTGTTCCAGGATTTTGTACCAGTTCCAACAGAAAACCAAGGCAAAAGTTACAAAGTGTCATATTTTCAAAAATCACATCGCTCTTAGAAATGGACTTTCTTATGATGAATTCTTAAAAACAAATGAAGACATAATCAGTCTATATTGTAGTTTTTGAAATAATCACAGAAGTTTAACAACAGTTCCTTGGAGGTTGTCAACTCCACCACAGCCTAAGCAGAGAAGATGATGACAAGCAACACCTCCACTCTTACAGCAGCAGCAACCAAAATATCATGAGCTTCAACACAGTGCGAACAAGTGAAAGTGGTTCCAGGTGTCTTCACATTTAGTGAAATACTCAAGCAGAGCAATAGGGCCAGTATTGAGAGTGCAAGCTATCAGTGAGAATAGTTTGCTCAAAAATGTAAATAAGATTGTAAATAGTAGTTTTAAGTCTGATCATTTTAATTCAGGTTGTTGTGTAGCTGATAGCCCAGTAAACCTGAACAGTTCGGATCAGTTTAACATGAATGTAAATAATAGTGTATATAAATCACCTGTTTCCTCTTTAAAATCCTTGACAAAACAACTCACAGAAAAAAACCCTTAAATAAAAATTCTAAAGTTAAAGTTTTCTATCAAAATTTTGAAGTCTAGAATTAAACCTTTAGACATTCAAATTCAAATTAACTTTATTCATATTATTTGTACAATTACATTTGAATTTATACAAATAAGGAATGGAATCATCTTACATTTTTTATTTTATTATATCCTATGTGTCCATATATTCTCCAAATGAATACAAAGCCTTATCTGTCAAAAATTTTTTTAAAATGTTTTTTAAACAATAAATCATTTTCTATGTTAAATAAATTCCTAGGGACTTGGTTTATACATTTAATACCTGCTGAGCTAGGTTTTTTATAATGAAATTCCAATGCATGTTTATGTACTGCCAATTGATTTCTATTTCTAGTGAAGTAGTTGTGATTTGACCCCAATCGGGGTAATTTGTCAAAATTTGATCTAACCATCATAACAGTTTCCAGTATATACATTCCGTAAATAGTTAAAATTCCTAATTTTGAAAAAATACTCTTTCACAGATTCCCCATCCTTTAAGTTCATGATTATCCTAATTGCTTTTTTTTTGAAGTTAAAGAATGCTTAACAGATTTGAATTACTAGTGGCCCCGTACAACACAACACCAAAGTTTATATGAGAATGTATGTGGGCATAATAAATGGTTTTCAAAATTTCAGTTGAGCTATATTTTGACATGGTTTTAAGAGCAAACAATCCGGAAGAAATCTTTTTTTGCAAAGCCAAAATATGTTCGTTCCAAGTTTCGTTCTCGTCTAGAAGTAATCCTAAAAATTTAGTGTTAGTTAATTGAGAAATTTGTATATTGTCTATTGTTATGTTTGGCATAAGTTTTTTTCTATATTTTTTTTTTGTGCAGAAAGAGATCATATTTGTTTTATTAAAGTTTAGTAATAAATTTTTACTGCAAAAATAATTATTAATACACATGAGTTCCGTTTTACCTGCAATTTCTATTTCATTCAAACTTTTACCAGCAACTATTAAATTAGAGTCATCTGCATATAGACACAGCTTGCTCTGATCTTTTGTGTCAGAACATTTGGCAAACCCAACATATAAAGTAAGAAAAGAATTGGCCCCAGAATGGAACCCTGTGGCACTCCATGCCTTGATATTTTTAAAGAAGATTTTGCATGAGTGATTTGATTTAATTTGGTTACAAACTGCAAGTCAACATACTGTGGTCTATTTGAAATATAAGAAGCAAACCAGTTTAATGTAACATTAATACCAATATTTTTTAAAAATTTCTATTAATATTTCATGTGATACACTATCAAAGGCCTTGGTAAGATCCATAAAAATGCCAACCACATAATTCCCCTTATCAATATTGTCCACTATGGTTTCAATAAAATCCGTCCCAGCAGTTATGACAGACTTACCAGCTCTGAAGCCTTGCTGTTCTCTGTCATTGAACTATATAATATAGCTAATATATTGTCTCATATAGTGTCATTGAAATTGAATGAATATTAAAGGTAAATATTAAAATGAAAATGTATACTTAGTTTATAGGTTAGTCCATCAGTTAAAACTTTTTGTCCTGTTAAATAAAATAAACAGCTCAAAAAGTAAGTCCTGATTGCTGAGAACTTAAATCCTATCATAGTCTTGAGTTATACATTAAAAAAAATTTCACTACTTTTTATGATTTTACATTTTAAAACTAATAATACCAGTCACTATCAAAACAAAACATGCACTCAACACACTCATTTATGTTATTACTACTATTACTATTTTATTATTACTATGTTATTACTATTTATGTTATTATTATGCAATAATTAGGACCCTGTATTATAGTTTTATCTGAACACAATATGAAAAAAAAAATGAATTAGGCCGATTTAATACAAACAATTTTATTGTAAATTCCTATTTTTTAGGAAAGTTTGTAGTAAGGGTGGAATAATAATTTTAAGTATACAGGATTTAAGGTGGAAGCGGGTGGATTTATGCAATAAATTTAATACATATTTAATAGAAGAAAAGCAATTTGAATTTTGTATATTATTAACCCTTTAACACTCACTTGGTCGTCGATATTTCAACCACCTCATTATTTGCTCTATGCACGCTTTATTTTTACTTGTAATCCCTAGACGCACGGTGATTGAAATTTCAACCACACCGAAATTCTTTCTGTGCACACCCCTAAAATTTGCAAATTTAACATGTTTTATTGATTTAACTTAATACTGGGGTTGTATCTAGACTTGGAAAAATAATTTTAAAAATCCTTTCTTTTATTTGATATATTTTAGGCTATGGTTGATATTTCGACCAGTGACCTTTCAGGTATATGCATAATACCTTATGCTCACTGGTTAAAATTTCAACCACTTATGGATAGGGTTAAAAATGTACAAATAATAATGAATAAACATGATTTATTTAAACCCAAAAAGTTAATCGCATCAAACAGAAACTTAGTTTAATTTTAAACATAATTGTTATAAAAAAAAAAACATCAATTATTAAAGCAAAACAGTAATCCAAACCAATATAAACCAAGATTATCATAAAACCTTAATTATTTAAAGCAAAAAAAGTAATATATATATAATATATATATATATATATATATATATATATATATATATATATATATATATATATATATAATAGCTTAATTCAAACAAACTATTATAACGAAAATTATTTAATTCAATGGTAAAAATTATAAATTTTAAATGTAAACAATGTTACATTTTAACAATTTTTGCCAAGAGAAAATTACAAGTTAATAATAATATAAACTATTATAGAAAAAACTGAATCTACTTAATTCCAAATAATTATACTGTACATATTAAATCAAAACATATTTTGATTTAACCATATTCAGAAGAAAAAAAATATTTATAGGCCTAATCAATACGTAGTATTTGGAAATGAAAAACATATTTAATCTAACCTAATTAAAAACTTAAATATCTTAATTAAAAAAGAAGTAATGAATATAAATTATACCTCAGGGCTTGTGGAATAGGGCGAAGCAGGCTAGACACAGGGCTGCATCACATTTCTCACAGGCAATACTTGTGCGCTTACATTTTTCCTTCGTATTACATCTTGCACATCTACGAGAAGAAGTGGGAATTGGAAAATGTTCTCCAACATTATTAAGTTCTAAATTCGTTACCTTTCTACCAGTTACTTTGTTTGCAGTTACTGAGGTATTAGCTTTTGGTGTTCTACTACGGAAATTCCCAATGAGTTCTGCTGCCAGCTTTTCACAAAAAAGTAGTTGTGTCATTGGTTTTTTTTTTTCTATTTTCTGTTGAAATATACTTATACAAAATAAATGAGTTGACTATGACAGATTCTAAAAGAAAATAACAGATTTTTAACCACTATTTTCTTGATTTTCTGGGCTATTCCATAACATGATTTGTTTATACTACAAAATTATCTCTAAAATGTCATGTAAACTTTCAAGCAAAGTCATTTTTTTTTGTTTATAACTTGCATGCTCAAAGATATTCGTCTTATCTGATAATTTTGTCTTCTAGAGGAGAATATCCTCCTATATATTTATTAGTCGTTAAGTCAGCATCTTGTCTTAATCTTTGCCATTGTACTCTTCACGTTGTTGTCTCCATTATTTAGAAAAGATTTTGTTTTGTTTTTTGCAATTGTACAATTTAATATTTCTTGTATATCTCTTGTACACCGTCTCAACATTGTGCTACTTTGCTTACTATATATGTATAATGTCCTGATTTAACTATACTGATTGTAAATTGGCTAAGCCGTTGGAAGACAAATAAATAATAAATATCCACATTAAAAGCGTATAACACCAATTCAAAATCTATAAAGATAAACTTTTTATAATTATTATAAAATTACCATAATTTAGGACAAAAATCTTTTAGTGTGATATTTAATTTGTTTCATGAGTCTATATGGCAAATATAATTTAAAAACAAAGCATAATGTAAAGTCTCATATATCACGACCGATGCTAAATAATAATTTAAATGTATTAAAATCTCACCTTTACTCAGCTGCAGTTAAAAAACGTAATGACAAACAGGATTTTCTCTGATGTCACTATTCCTAGACGCACGCTGGTCGCAGAATGAGCCACTTTTTTTGTTTATCTCGATAGAGTGCAGTACAAGTTCCGTTCACGTCTATTTCATATCCCAACATGTCAGGTGGAATTCCAAGAATGACTAGTGCTGACAAGGACTATATATTCGCCCATACGTATGAGCCAAACTTACCTTAATTGAAAGTGGTTGAAATATCAACCACCGTGCGTAAACGAAACTGAATGCATTTTTGGGTGTGCACAAGGAAGTTTTCCAAGTGGTTGATATTTCGACCAGTGAGCGTTAATGGAATTAAACATATTTTAGGCAACCTATAAAGGGTTAATATAGTAATTAATTAATTATAACTTTATTATGGTAGGTTTATATTGATCTCCAATATCTTATGTAAATATGTTTTGGAGAAATTAAGTAAGATTTTAAATTTTTTAATCAAATGATATAAAATGCTCGGTTTTGTTGTGCTTGTGTGGAGAAACAAATATTAATTTTTTTAGCCAATTCTAAAGAGTAGACAATGCTGAAAAACAGGTTGGTTAGTCATATTATGGAATATTTAATCAAGTTTTTAAAGTAGAGTAACAAACGTTTTAGAAAGTTATTGATAATTGCCTTACTAAAAAGCATTTACCAAATCTAATTTTTGTAGAAGGATTTGTAACATGTGTCTCATACCATGATGGGCAAATTCTGTAATTTGGATGCCTGATGAATCATACTGTAAGTAATAACACTTTTACAACTGTTCAGAAACATTGTTTTTCACAAGAAAATTTACAGACTTTTTAATATTTGCTATCAAAAGAATCCTGATATGATGTATATTTTTGTTCAGTTAAAGAAATATGATCAATTTGATTACTTACTCAAATTTTATTTTAATCAAGCTTACCCCATGAGAATAGTTAAACAGGACAATTCAAATAATAAATTGATAACATATATGCTAAAAGAAGAAAAAAATAATAACCCTGGTTCTATTAAGTAAATAACTTGGACAATCTAAAGATAAAGACACACAAAAATTAAAAAAAAAAAACTGACGGATTATAGGGAAAACATTATTAAAACAAAAAAAAGCATTTTATAATCATAAGATTCTCAAGTCTGAAAATATTGTAAAAACAGTATGGGGCATAAAATTAACTCTGAGGTAGGAAACAAAAAACTGTCAAAAACATTACACCTTTAAAATTATAGAAGGTAATAAAACATTAACAGACCCTACAGACATAGTCAACAATTTTAATGATTATTTTGTAAATATGATTGATTTATTTGTGTGAAATACTGGTACATTTAGTTAATTCATCATTTATATCTGGCATCTTCCCTGATAAATTAACAATAGCAAAAATTTTTTCAAATAGATAAAAAGGATGACAAAAAGAAATGTCAAATTACGGTCGTATTGTGTGTGTTGAGGGAATCTCTACTTCCCTGAACATCAAAAATTTATGAAAGAATCGTTCATTCTTAGCTAATGGCATTTTTAGAGGCACTTAATCTATTAGATGATAACCAGCATGGATTCCATACTGGTAGATCAACATTAAGTGCAGCAATCGAATATTTAGAGTCAATAAAGATAAAAGTGATAAAGGGGAGAACATGTGCTAGGTATTTTTATGGACCTTTCAAATGCTTTCGATAGCGTAGACCACTCAATTTTAATTAATAAATTAAATTGTCTTGTTTCAATCTTACCTTACTAATAGATTTTAAATGTAGAAATTCCTTTGATATCCTTACAAAATATAAAATCTCTAAGGTATCCTCAGAACTTAAAACCCCAAGGATTAATTTTAGGAAAAATGCTATTCATGTGTTACGTGAAAGATATGTACCTTAGTTTAAAAACACATTCCCCAGGAAAACCTTTGTTTATATGAAGATGATGCAAACCTCAAAATTTTATCTATGTCAGTAGATGAGATAGAGGCTTTCATGACATTAATTCTTTTTGAAATGAAAATAATAAAAATTAAATATAAATAAAGCAAACTATATAAATATTTTTTAAAAACCCAACATAAAAAGGAAACAATTTAGCAAACGATCATAGTAAATAACACTAATAACAAAAAAATCAAAGTACTAAATTCTTAGGTCTGACTATTGATGAAAATCTCAATTGGGATAAACATGTACAATTGTTGATTACAAAATTAAACTTGGGAATTTATGCTTTGATGATGTCTTTCATCTGTAACACTGGTACACTGAGAAAGATCTTTCTCTTATATACATTCTTATATTGCATATTGCCTATGTTTGTATGGTGCTACTAAAAGATCTAATCTGGATCCTCTGGATACAGAAAAAACCTCTTGAGAATTATGTTAGGACTAAAAATAAATGATTCTGTAAAAGAATAATTTAAGGATTTAAATATTTTTAACATCTATAAACAATATATAATGGGTACGATTTTTTGTTCTAAATTTAAAAACTTAAATACTGATATGACCAAAGTAATTTTATAATACACGTAATCTCACTATGGGCAAAATTTTGTTACAATAAAAACCAACGTACATCGGATCCAAATTTCTCAAATCCATTCCACTGCTATCAAAGTAGGGGTAACGTTAATGAAATTAAACAAAGAAATGTATATAATGGTACTAAAATGTTATATAGAACAAAAATCGAACAGAAAAAGTTTTTAGCTAATATCAACTTTAACACTTTAAGGAGTGCTTGTAAACTCTAGATAAAGGACACATCATATGATGTATTTTCTTATAGTGGCACAATAAAGTACTGATGTCATATGATGTTTAGTCTCTGTATTTTTGTATTATCGTAAATGCAATGCTATTACTGATTGCCTTTAAGTATATTTGTCTGTAAAGTGGTTCATTCTATCGGCAACATACTTAACTTCCATGTTTGTGCTCACATTTACTTGTAATCTGATTTTACCACAAGATCGCAGTAGCCACCGACTGAAGGCATGTGGCACGTGCATCACTTTAGAATATGTCGCCACATTATACTAGCCATTCCTTAAAGGGTTAATAACTCCCAAAACAACTGTAAAGCTGATTGGAATTTTATAAAAAACAAGATTTCTTATAATAATAAGTCTGAGCGTGAAAAAAAAATTAATTCCAATGTTTTTAATAAACATTTTATAAAGTCAGCTTTTCAAATTAACATTGATATAGTACCTGATGGTTATCCTTCCCTTGAGTATGTAAATAAATATGATTGTGCGAGACTGCAATGTGCGAGACAACAATTTAAAATCCAGAAAAAATGACAAATGAGGTTACAAAGTTTGTTTTTAAAATTACAATTAAAAGAGTCTTATGGTTAAAATTATTATGGTTTGGTCATATATTTAATATACTTCACTGGAATATTTCCACAAACATTGAAAATAACTAAAATAATACTTATTTCTAGGATTCTTTCAAATTTTCAGTAAATTGATTCATGTATAAATGAACAACTCTTTAGATACTTTCAACAAAAGAATTTTTTCAGTAATGAGCAGTATGGTTTTTTTTTGCCAAATCTTAACCCAGTAAGGGCTGTTGAAAATGTCATCTTCAATTTTGAGGACATAAACTTTACATTTGCTTTGCTCATTTATATTTCAAAGGCATATTATTTTATTTCCATAATTTATTGTTAGAAAAATTATTTATAAAATATATAAAAATTTATTTATGTTCAAAATTACCTAAGGTTACATATTTACTATCCAGTTTGAAACACTGTGTAAGTAAAGATATGTTGTTATCAGCATATTATGCATTTTTTTATTAACACTTGCTTTATGATATTCTATGGGGTAACAGTGGAAGCTCTAGCAAATTGTAAAACAGAAAAAAGTATTACATAGAATGGAAAATATTCTTCAATGACAAATCTGTTTACCACTATTTTAAAATCTTGAAATAATGACCCTTTGTTGTTTGTATATACGAGGACAGTTTTTTTTTACAACCTCTGATCTCACACCATGACGGCCAGGCACATGGCAAGTCCTCTGTGTGCGGAGTAGTCGATTGCGCATCTTCCCCTCTACTGTTGAATTCAAGTAGCTAATTTTCACTGAGCTATAGTTCGCATAAACATGGCAGCCTCTATTGACTCTCTCACTGTGCATGCGTGTGTGCATGTATGTGTGTGTGTAAATTTTAAGTTGTTTAAATTAGTTACTTTACTAATAATAGTAAACATTAAACATGTATTTAATATGAACAATTTTGACGATGTCTATTGCATATACTGTTAAATGTTAAGCGATACATGAAAATCTTGAATTTAGGCTAATTATTTACGTTTGGTAGAATTGTTATTTTCTGAAATGTCAATATGTTTTACAATAATTATTGATTTATTTCAGCTTTATTCTCCACTTGGTAATTTGCTATGAGTTATTTAGAGCGAATGAAGTTTCTCAAGCTTTAGAAAAGTTGAATGGCCTTAAAAATATTCTCATAAAAAAAACCAACTCTGCAAGTGAAGGATGGCTTTTTATTAGCATTCAAGATGCCTTGTGGCACGTGATAAACAGCATCTAAAGCATTCCTTCTTCTGAATAATAACCTCATTGATGAAGCATACGAGGTAAGGTTGGTATTGTATAATAATATTGGGGTTTTATTTATAAAATCTATAACAGTATGTATAGAGATTGCTGTTTGTAGATAAGCACATTACTTGATTACGGCTGGATTGATTTGGCTATTTTTGTCTTAAAATTTCATTATAATCCAAATTAGGTCCTTATTAAAAAATTGTCTGTTGTCTATTGAAACAAAAATTGGAGATAATGGAAATAATGTAAAACCTACCGTTTCCATGGAAAAGGGAAAAGCATTTCGAGAAATAGTAGTGTAATAAAAAACAGTATTATCTATCCATTTACTACAGATGGTGCTAGTGACAAATTCAAACTATTTTGTATATTCTGCATATTATTTAATATTGCTATAAAATACAATTTAATGAACAAAACTGTGTGAATACTTGCACATATATGCTTGAAGTTGGATTCTTTTGTTATTGTGGCAGGGAGGAATAAACTGGCTAAAAAAATAGAAACAAGAAAGGGACCAGGCACTAACATGATTAACCCTCAAAGTGCTACTATCGCACTGTGCGATATGTTCGTACCACTTCAAAGTGCTACTATCGCACTGTGCGATATGTTCGTTTTTTTCATATCACAGACGAACGGTTCGCTCAATAACGACGTGGTTTTATAAGGCTACATGTAGGAATAAATTCCCTATCAAGTAACGTAATTAGAACTATGTAATTCAGAAGTTTACGAGGAAGAGTAAGAAGAATAATCAGCTGATTTCGATGCGTTGTTTGTCTGTTACGGTCGTCTCGCGGCCGACGCCCTGTGACGTTATTGTTTTGCTTCGTTCTTTTGATTTGTAAGTGACTTATATTATTGTTTATTGAGTAATTATTTGTGCTATGAGTGAACTTAGTAATTCAAGTGCCATTAGGCGCTGTTTTGATGACGATTTGAGTGGAAATGATAGCGATGCAAGCAGCACCCCACCAGAGAGAGTGACTCAGACTAATTTTTTTTAGTCTAATGTAAATATGTATGTAAGCCATTTTTTTTTGTATTTTTAATACTTTATCTGTCATTTTTATTACTTTTACTCATATCAGTAACTAAATATATGTTTATTTTTGAGGCAATAATCACTATTCAACTACTTACTGCCACTTGTTGATGTGGTAAATATTTTAGTAAAATTTTTGCGAAAAAACATTGTTTTGTTTTTTACCAATTAGTATTGTGATATGTTGTGCAAAAGGTTAAGAAGTGATATTTTTCTTATTCAGCATTATATTTGGAACATTTTGCATATTTTTAGAACTAGGACTACTACATTTTGTAAAAACTATACGTCAAGGATTTTGAAAAATAAAAATATAAAAAACTACACAACCGGTTAGCAGTACCAGATTTTTTTATGATAAAAGATAAGCATTTTTATTTTTACTTGATCTTATAGAACATATGTTTGTGTAAAAAAACCATATGTAATACATGCAATTTGAACATATGTACGTATATAAAAAGTTGTTTAAAAAAGAAATGTCATATGCTCGAAAATGGCCTAGCACTTTGAAGTGGGTTTAGTCATCACTTGGAGGGTTTAATGAGCTATTCCATCCTTGAAAAAAAATGTAAGGAAACAAACAAGAACAGCAAGCCTGTGACTATTTCAAATGGAATCACAAAGCAATGCACCAGGCTCTCAAAGTGCTATGAGGACTGAGGAAATGTGGAGGAGGCAATAAGCCCAAACCACGCCATGGTTACGTATATAAAAATTGATTTTATTCATAAAATGAATGAAGTAAGTAGGATAATTTGGTAATGATTGGAAAGCAAGGATATGCAATGTATTGTGTCAGATTTACATTTATTCATAGTTTCGAAGAATAAAAATCTAATTATAGAAAAAATAACAAATTTGCAGGAGCTTAACTTTAAAATGGCGCCTTAAAAACGCTAATCTTAGAAACAACAAATGGTAAAGAAGTTACTGTTATTACATTTTCTGTATAGAATTTATTTACAAATCCATTGATACCAAGTTTAAGCAGTTCGGTTGATAAGGGAAATAATTTGCTTTTAAAATACTGAGTGCTAAACAGTATTAACTTTCGTTATATGACAGCACCACTAGTCACCTACAACAATCAGGGTTTTAATTTTAGCTCCTCTAATCAGCTGATTGTAGTTTCATACTATCCTTACCTATTGTAGTCTATAGTTTTCTTTTGGTGAAGTTTTCAAAAGTTTGAATATGGTATTTTGGTTTTATTTTTGGTTCAAGAATAACACAGTGGAACCTCATGAATTAACCTCAAGGGGAAATACAAAACTGAAAATCGAGAATTTTTTATATAATGTTCGATATATCAAGGCTGATTGTGGCATACTTTTATATATATATATATATATATATATATATATATATGAACAACAATTGTAAATATATATATATATATATATTATACATAATATATATATAAATATATATAATATATAATATATATATATATAAGTAGATATGAATATATGGCGGTTCTAGCTCACTTTTGGGACAGACAGAAATTCCATACAAAATACTGTTTAAAGGACAATAAACGAATCTGTAAAATCAAACAGTAAAGGCGGTTCTAGCTCACTTTTGGGACAGTCAGAAAATCAACGTAAAATACTGTTTAAAGGACAATAAACTAATCTGTAAACTCACGAATGAAAAATTAACCGAATCTATAGCTGTTTTACTGTTCATTGTAGGCTTCTAATTTCTAAGCTGTTTTAATGAAAAAATCCAGAAATCTTCGAAATCTTTATTCCACGAAGTTAATTGTAACACAGTCTTTATCTTTAATAGTCTTCTTTCCAGTAACAACCAAGTGTAATTTTTCATTTTTATTCAATTTCTTAATCTTTTTTTCATCCAAAACAGTCAAAAATCTGTTCGGTAAGTGTACTTTATAATCTTCCAACTCGGCAATTATTGTAAACCCGAATTTATCTTTCATTTTCTCCAGATTCAAAATTTTGTATTATTTTCTTCTAATTCTATTAATTTCTTGTATTCTTTGAATGTTAAATCACCAACCTTATTCAACTCTTGTAACAGTGCCATTTACATAGAAAAAAATTAATACTTCTACACTTTTAAGGTGAAAAATCAACACTATACTTCCAAAAATACACAAAAAAACCGGGGTTTTGACCCTAAAAACGTGTTTTTAGGGTCAAAACTACAGCTCTTAAGGTGCATATACTAGAGTTTTTTGAAAAATCCTGAAAATCTACTGAATTTCTCTAATTATTGCGAATTTTTAGCTTTAAAGTTGATAATGTGAACGATATTTCTCGAAAATTCTGTTGTAAATATATTAAAATCTTAATGAAAAATCTTGGAAAAGTTAAAGAAAAAAATATTGAAAAAATAGTATTATAGAATTTAAATTACCCCCTACAAACCAATATAGTAATAAAAGTACTTTTATTACTATAACTATACTATTTTCAATAATTTTAAGTCTTAGTTTACAGATTTTTTCTATAATAAATAGAAGAATCTACAGCTGTTTTACTACAATTTGTGCTGATTTGTGTCAAAAATCACCACTTCTCAAAATTTTAGTTTACAAATTTTTGCTCTTTAAATATGGAGCGGAAAAAGATAGAGTGCCCATACTGCAAAAAAGATGTTTTTGAACATCATTTTACCCGACATTATAAGTCAAAGAATCATCTGAAAAATAAAGATATTTATGAAAAAGAATTAAATTATTTGAAGACTTGGGCTAAAGAGAATCAATCGATGGTCACGAGAAGATGTATAATATAGAAAAATTGCGTGAACTAAAGAAAAATTTTAAGGAAAGTAAAAAAGATCTCAATCTATTTAAAGATGAAAAAAATTCAATCAATCGCTGAGAAATTGTCCATTGAAACAAACGATAAAACTAAGTCTGAAATGATCGAAGAAATTGACAAAACTCTTAATGAGAAACCCGAAAATATCATTGATGTAGAAGTTTTATCCTCTATCCATGGTCTTTTCAAGCAATACATTTTAACGAATTTAAATGAAAATTTCATGTCAATTTACAAATATCTTTCTATTTTGCGTCTAGAAATTAAAAGTTTAATCGAAAAATTTCAAGAAACCGTTAAAAATATGAAGGGATATCTCTCTTTGGAATGCGAATACGAAAGAACTTTAGTGAACGGTGAAACACAAACTTGCCCAATGTATTTTACTATAAAAGCAGACGAGATCTTTGACATAAACGACTTTATTACTAAGCAATTTAATAAAATTTAACACATCGAGAACAGACAAATCATCCAAATCGAGGTTCTGGATGGACATTAAAACGCTGTAAAACAACTGATTTTGAGCCTTAATAAACAACGAATTTATGAACGCAGGATCATATATCGATTTACCAAAGAAAATCAAAGATAAGAAAGCTTGTGTAAATATCAAAAATAAAGATGATTTCTGTTTTGTTTATTCTATCCGATGCGCTATTGAAAAAACCCGAAAAGAATGCTGACAGAGCAAAGCAATACGAGAAAATTTGTAAATGACGAGATATTTTTCAGGTTTCGAGTATCCAATGTCCTTAAAAGATATACAATTATTTGAAAAACGAAGTCACAATTCCAAGTACAAATATCCAAAAATGTCTATAAATATCTACAGTTATGATGAGAAACTCAATATTGTTCCATTACAAATTTCTGAAAAATACGACGCTGAGTTAAACATTGACTTATTGTATGTTAAACAAGAAGACAAATCTCATTATGTTTTGATAACAGATTTAAATAAGCTCGTTTTCTCTCAGTTATCTAAGCATGAACACAAAAAATTTCTATGCAGAAGATGTTTAAGCCATTTCTACAAATCTGGAGATTTAACAGACCATTTAGAAATTTGTAAAAATCACGAAGTTTGTAAGCCAATTATGCCGTTTCCAGGTCAAACAACAACATTTATTAATTATCAAAAGAATTTTCTCATCCTTACGTTATTTATATGGATTTTGAAAGCATATTAGAGAAGATTCCCACATGCAAAAACAATCCGCAAAAATCGATCACAACCAAGATTCAGAAGCACATTCCATATGGTTTTACTCTATACTTAGTGTCTAATGTGACCAATCGTATGTACAAGCCGATATGTTATCGAGCCAAAAATGAAGAAGATTTGCCAAATGTTCCTGCAAAATTGTTTGAAGAACTTAATAAATTATCGAAATACATAGCTAAAAAGTATAATTCTAAGAATAAAATACCTATGAAATTGACCGAAGAAGAAGAAATTGCATATCAAAATTCAAATCTTTGCCATATTTGTGAATGTGAGGGTTTTGATAATCAAACAAGAAAAAAAGTACGAGATCATTGTCATTTAACAGGTAAATTTAGAGGTTCAGCTCATTTATCTTGTACTTGAATCTCAAATTTCCTCAGAATATTCCAGTTTTCTGTCACAATATGTCATGTTACGACACTCATTTGTACATAAAAGAATTGGCTAAACAATATGGAAACGTTGATTTGATCGCAAACACCGATGAAAAATACATAAATTATTCAGTAAATTCAGGATATGGGGTATGAGTTTGAAGATGATAAACCAAGAAAGTTCATCAAGTTTTCTTTCGTAGACACGTTCAGATTTATGGCATCGTCTATAGAAAAGTTAGCTAAAAATCTAAAGAGAGAAGACTTCAAACATACAAATCATTTTATACAAGATGGTCCTGAACGCAATTCTAGATAGACAACCAAATGACGAAGAAGAAATCTTTAAAATTCTATCTGGAAAAGGCATATTTCCTTACGAATTTATCGACAGTATTGAAAAACTTGATTACACAGAAGAATTGAGAATTCAAGATTTCTATTCACTTTTGACAGATGAGAGCATATCTGAGAAAGATTTTCAACACTACTTAAATGTATGGAACAAATTAAAAGAGAAAAATCTAGGAAATTACTCTGATCTCTATAACATTCAAGATGTTCTATTGCTCGCTGATATCTTTGAAAAATTTTTAGGAATATTTGTTTGAATTGCTATAAACTTGATCCAGCACACTATCTAACAGCTCCCAGTCTTGCATGGGATGCTATGTTAAAATTAACGAATATAGAATTACAATTAATTAGTGATTATATAATATGTATTTGATGATCGAAAAAGGTATTCGCGGAGGCATTTCTCAATGTATTAAACGATATGTGAAAGCAAATAACAAATATTTAAAAGATTTTGATAAGACAAAGCCTGAAAACTATTTGTTGTACGTCGATGCTAATAACCTTTATGGGTATGGCCTAATGCAAAATTTACCATATAACGAAATCAAGTGGATGGATCCTAAAACGTATACAACAGCAGATTGGAAAGAAACAATTTTGGAACTCACTGGCGACGAAGATTATGGCTATATTCTCGAAGTCGATCTAGAATATCCGAAGAATTTACATGAAAATCATAAAGATTTGCCTCTTGCTCCAGAACATTATAACAACAAACTTTGCACAACTCTACTGGATAAAACTGAATATGTTGTTCATTCTAGAAATTTGAAATTCTATCTGGAACAAGGTATGATTTTGAAACATGTGAATAGAGTTATTGCATTCGATCAGAAGCCTTTTATGAAAGATTACATTGATTTTAAACACAAACATGAGAACCAAAGCTACAAGTGACTTTGAAAAGGACTTTTATAAGCTGATGAACAACTCAGTTTTTGGAAAATCTATGGAAAATGTGAGAAACAGATGTGAATATTAGACTAGGAAATGAAGAATTTTCAATGAAACAGGCCAAGAAAACGAACTTCAAATGCTTTAACATCTTTGACGACAACTGTATAGCGAGTCACATGTACAAACAAAAGGTTAAATTTAACAAACCGATTTACATAGGATTTTCAGTTCTCGACCTCTCAAAATTGCTAATGTACGAGTTTTAATTACAACAAATTAAAGAAGTTTGATCCAGATTTGAATCTGTGTTACATGGATACAGACAGTTATTTTCTAGAATTGAAACGAGATCCTTTTAAAATTATTAAAGAAAATATAGATGACTTTGATACAAGTGATTATCCAAAAGATCATGAATGTTTCACGACTAAAAATAAGAAGGTAATAGGGAAATTCAAAGATGAGTTAAATAGCGAAGTTTTAGAAGAATTTTGTGGTTTAAGGTCTAAGATGTACTCGTACAAATATCTAGATAAAAACCCAGTTAGGTGTAAAGGAATTAAGAGAAGCGTTGTAAATAAAACAATAAATATCGAAAACTTAAAGAGATGTTTGTTCGAAGATAAAGAAGAATTTAGGGAGATGACTGTAATAAAAAAGCTATAAACATGAATTGTATAACCATCACCATAAACAAGCTGGCACTGAACGCTAAAGATGATAAGAAGAAATGTCCTAGAAAATAAGATCGATACAGTACCGTATGGATATAAAGGCGAAGCAAAATCTAATATATTAGATGAGTTAAATAAACTTGGAAACTTTGACATGTAAATGGAAGATGATTTGATTCACTGCCACAAATGCAAAGAAAAAAACGAAAAATATAGATTCTAAAATCGTTCAAACTCAAAACGGGTTGTATAGAATTGCAGCAAAATGTTCAAAATGTAAGACAAATAAGAGTAAATTTATAAAGAATCCAAATGAAAAACAAGTAAAGAAAGAATCTAAGAATAAGGAAGAAATCGAGATTGAAGCTAGAGAAATTCATGCACCAGTACGAAAAAAGTTTAAAAAGAGAAAAAATTATAACTTTAGGAATTGACGATTTATGGGCAGCAGATTTAGTTATAATGTCTAACTATTCAGATCAAAATGATGGATTTAAGTATATGTTAAATGTTATTGATACTTTCTCAAAATATGCTTGGTCAAGAGCTATCAAAAGAAAAAACGGTAAAGATGTTTCAAAAGCCTTCGAAGATATAGTAAAAGATGCCATAAGGATCAATCACAAACCTCCTAACTTACTTCATACAGATAAGGGTTTAGAGTTTAAAAATAAAGAATTTAAC
This sequence comes from Homalodisca vitripennis, assembly GCF_021130785.1. NCBI lineage: Eukaryota > Metazoa > Arthropoda > Insecta > Hemiptera > Cicadellidae > Homalodisca > Homalodisca vitripennis. The sequence goes on from NW_025782117.1 coordinate 56,687, forward strand.
GATGTTTTGAGGAAAATACAACATTAAGATTTATCATACTGAAAACGAAGAGAAATCAAGTATTGTAGAGAGATATAACAGAACTCAAAATGAGAGAATGAAAGTAATTTTTGAGATTAATAAAAACTTTAAATGGATCGATATTCTTCAAGAAATCGTAAAGAAATATAACGATACTGTTCATAGCACAATCAAAATGAAGCCTAAAGACGTAGATAAAGATGCAGAAAAAGAGTTATTAGAGTCGGTTTTTAAGTATGTTCCACCAGAAATTCACACGAAAACTAAATTTAAAGTCAATGATCATGTAAGAATTGTTAGTAAAAAACAAACATTTTCGAAACAAAATATAAGAACAATTGGTCAAGAGAAATCTTTGTGATTTATCAAAATTAATAACACAGATCCTGTAACTTATAGTATAAAAGATTTAAATAATGAAGAAATAACCGGAAAGTTTTATGAATATGAATTGAGAAAGTCAAAGATTTTTTCTATATAAATGGAGGCTCAAAAGAAATGTTCAATGTGCAAAGAAATAAAAGGTTTTGAAGCTTTTTATAAAGATAAAAGTAGAAAAGATGGAATTATTTATAATTGTAAAGATTGTTATAGGAAGTATCATAAAGAGCTGTATGATAAAATAGAAAAATTAACTTTGGAAGAGAAAGAATGTCTTAAATGTAAAGAAACTAAAAAAATTTCAGAGTTTAATAGTCATCCCTATAGTAGAGATAAGAAAGACTCATATTGTAAAGATTGTGTAAAGAAGAATCACCATAGATTATATTATGAAGATACTCAATGTGAATGTGGAAGAACTATAAAATGGTTAAATAAATTATCAAAAACATTTACAAACAAAATATCATAATTCAAGAGTTTTTAGTAAAATTGAGTAACATTTTCATCGTGTAATTTAGATATTCTATAAATCAGTCGAGATTCTGCCATATTTGTAGTAAAATGATTTCCGTTGTATAAAATATTCAAAGATTCTTTCATTTGGTTGTAGAGATTTATACTATTTGGATCTCCTTGTCTTAATAAAATTTCCATTTTCTGGGTAATCAATTTCAAGTTCTTTCAATCTTCTCGGTATTTCTCTCTTTTGAGCTCTGATAACGTAATAAGGATATTCCCACATGTGATTCCTCTTAATTAATACAAAAACATGGTGTTTTTTCTTAGCAAAATCTTTACAAACAAGGTCTGGTTTTCATTAAGTCAATTTTTACACTTTGTTTTGCGATTATTTCCGTTTTTATTTCATCTTTAATTTGCAAGTGTTTAACTTCGTCCTCTAAATATTTAATCTTGTTTTCAAGTTTGTACACACCAAATTTACGAATACTTGGTAAAACTTCTTCTAAAACCCAATCTTGAAACATTTCTGCTATTTTCATTTTAGATTTCAAGATTAAAGAATATATGCCTGCTTCATTGATGAAAACAGTGTTTTTTTGAAAGTTTGAAGGCGGGGGCGAATCACCCCTACCTTCAGAATGTATGTTTTCGAAGCTTTTTTTTTATATTTTTCTTTGACATGTTCTTTAATTGCTTTCTTCGTATCTTTATATTCTAACACCTCTGCAACATCTTTTCGCCTTAAACCAAAATTCATTATTTTCGTCAACAAATGTTTAAAATTTCTTTATTATTGAATTTGAGTAGATTCACAACTGACTCCATTTAGATAGAAAAAAAATTTAACTAGTAATTTTTATTTTGAGAGACCTGGTTCATTAACGAAAACAGTGTTATTTTGGAAGTTTGAAGGTAAGCTATTTATAGCCCCCCCTTATATTTAGATTAAAATAGAAGTTTTTATCATCTTCGTCAACGTTTATTCTGATCGTTTGCATAGTATTTTCATATTCTAGAATTTTTGCTACGTCTTTAGCCTTAAACCAGATCACATTGTTTTCGTCAACAATCGTAAAGATATGTTTGTTATTGAATTTTAGTTGATTATTAAGTAGGTCTACAACTGACTCCATTTAGATAGAAATAAAATTTAACAAGCAATTTTTATTTTGAGTATAAAGTCCTGATTCATTGATGAAAACAGGGTCAGGATGAAGATTTTGAAAGAGTCGCGATTCGATACCCTTGTCAGAATCTATGTTTTCAAAGCTTTTTTTTTGTATTTTTCTTTAACATTGTCTTTATTCGTATTTTTTGTGAATATTTGTGAGGTGGCCCTCGAGGGCTACCTTATCTTTTAGATATAAAGTATTGGTATTTATCATCATTATCAACTCGTTTTGAAAGTTTGAAGGTAAGAACGATTCGTTCCCCCCTTGATTCATCATTCTTTCGACAATCTTAAATATATTGTTGTTTTACTCTCATTATTTATTAAATTTCCCTCAGAGTCTTGTATAGTTAGAACGATTTTTTGAATTCTTTTAATATTTTTTCTAATTGGAATATAATCGATTTCATTCGGTTTTTCACTGATTTTTGATCCATAAGCAACATTTGGGAAAAAAGTGTACAAAATTTCAGATTTCTTTGTGTAAATGTTCGGTAATGATTTTCAAAAACTAGGTTCAACGAGATTACAATGTACTTCAATTACATCAAACGGTCTAAATTTTGGCGTTTTATTTCCTAAATATACCTGATTTGGCTCAATAGTTTCTTGAACAAACCCTAATAAATCTACAATAATTGCTGAAAACATTATTCTTACTGGTGATTTTATTTGAATTTTATTAGAGAGATAATTTTTTTGCATTTCAAAACTTGTTTTCGTCAAAGTTTAAAGATTTATCTGATTGTTTGAATGTTTTTTAGATAATTTTTAAGGGAATTTTTAATTTGATCGAAAGTATAATATCCTTTGTTTAAACCATAATATTTTGTTATGTTCTTCTCACTAAATCCTATACAATAAGGAGAACTTTCACTAATATTTATTACAAAATTATCAGAATAAAAGCCGCTTAAACCGATAAAATAATTTGATTCTTCCTCTAAGTGTATAGGATGTTCCAAGTTTAAAACTAATTTAGAGCTTTCTGAAGTCAACTTGAACAGCTTCATTTTCGCAAGCGTTGCTTCAAGATGAAAATCTTCTATTTAAATGGAGAAATTTTTAAAGCAAAAAGATCAGATAAAACTTCAAACGTTTGAAGAAAATAAGAAAGATCAACCAATCAGATTGTTAATTGTTGGTTCAAGTGGATGTGGAAAAACAACTTTATTATTGAATTTTATCTACAATAAGGTTGATTCCTTATTCCAATTTGTATGTTTTTAGTAAATCTTTAGAACAAGACGCTTATAAAAAATTGCAAGAGAGATTTGAAAATATTGAGAAAAAACTTAAGCAAAAAGGTATCCACATTTTTATAATGCCTCTGAGGACATAGTTCCATTAAGCGAGTGTAAACCCAATTCGTTAATCGTTTTTGATGATTGTATTTTGGAAAATCAGGACGTTATTAAGGAATATTTCGTAATGTCTCGTCACAAAAACATATCTTGTATCTATCTTTCCCAATGCTTTTCAAAGGTTGATAAACAAGTTATAAGAAATAATCTGAATATGTTGTTGTGTATTTTTAAGCAAGATGATCACTATTCGAGAAAGATTTATAACAATTATGTGGGATCTGATATGAGTTTTAAACCAATTTAATGAGCTGTGTGATAAAATTTGGAAGGAAGACTACGGATTTTTAACTATTAATCTAACTTTGAAGCCTAAAAAGTGGTAAATATTTGAATAAATTTTCTAATATAAATGCTGCTCAGTGGTCTGACAAATCTACTTGATAAAATATTTGTTACAATTATTTTTACATTATCTTTACTTTTTATTTACATTATGAAAACAACTGAAAAACGGTAAATCTGTTCACGTTTTTACGTTCCACGTTCACGTTTTTTACGTTCCACGTTCACGTTTTACGTTCCGTTCCACGTTCACGTTTTACGTTCCACGTTTCGTGTTCCACGTTTCAAAATTTTCCTAAATAAATGGCGAACGTAACTTCTGAAGAAAGCGAAAAAACTTGATCAAATCGAAAAGAAATTAATCAAAGAATTTAAAGAACAGATTCGAATGGATGAAGAAGAACAAGAACTTATTCAAAAAATTAATCAACCTGTAACTTCTGCAATAAAAAATGTTGAGGGGCAAAATTGAAAATGTTTTAAGCGATAATCAAAATTTAATGAATTTGGTTCCAGTTGTACGACAATTTGCCGATATTTCGATTCCAGAAATCTGAGTTTGAATTGCCAAAATTACCATCTTCAACACCATTTTAGACCTCGAATCATTGAAGAACTCTACCATAGTTGAACCAATAAGTCCTGGAACAACGGATATAATAATTGGTGAAATTGGTAAAAAATTTCTTCCTAGAGCGAAGGATGATAAATTTTGGTTTGTATTGGGATAGAAAAAAGAAAAGTTTTATGATTGGGAAATTTACCCGTTAAATTTTGAACAAAATGATATAATTATTAATGAAAAAAATGTACGAAGGTACTCAAGGTTTATGGAGATTATTAACAGACAATGACGTTCCAAAAGATAATTTATATTCTGAAGAAGATTTGAAAAAGTATACAGAAATTTTATGGGAATCTGACTCAATTTACAAAAATAATGATCCATCTACTAAGAAGCCTAAGTCAAGTAGAGGTAAAAAATATATCAATTTGATTAAAACCCAATTTGGGAAAAAAGAATCGAAGGATCAGGTGTGAGAAAATACAATGATAATAAGATTGAGTACCAGATATATCGACGATTTTGACAAAACTCGATGGAATTAATTAATTATATTTATGCTCAAGAAAAGGCTGGAAACAACAATTTTTTGAACGAAAAGAAAGCGATTAAAGATTTTATTTCGAACAAACTTGATGAATTGATTGAAAAACCTGATGGAATTAAATATTTAAAGCGAGTTTTGCCAGCAATAAGTTCATCTATGATTGAAGGTAGCGGACTTTGAATGATTTTATCAACAATTTACCTTTTGAATTACACGTACCAACTTATCAGTATCTGGGGCCTGGCACAAAACTCGAAAAAAGACTACAAAGAGAGGAGATCCTGGATATAAATAAATTAGATCAAGCTGCTATGGAACACGATATTTTTTATGCAAAACATAGAGACACAAATTCCAGACATATCGCAGATAAAGTTTTGCAAGATAAGGCAATGGATAGATTTTTATCAAAGGATGCTAGTTTAGGTGAAAGATTTGTTGCACTTCCAACAGTTGGGAGCAATGTTTTTGAAGAGAAAACTAGGAATGGGAATTGAAGAGAACTTGAAATTTTAACTATATAAATGGAGGTGAACGTAAATTTTCAGCAAAAATCAGAAAGAAAAAATAAAATCCGCTTTTAAGAAAAAAAATACCCGTTAGTATTCAATTTAAAATAGATCAACTAAAAAATGGCGAAGATAAGATATTTTTAACAAATAGACAATACAATAAACTCGAAAAACATAAGAAAAACAATAAAGGAACCAGAATAGAATTTTCTTATAATCAGTTGAAAGAACTTAAAAATGGTGGACTTTTGAAAGATTTATTAGATTTTGGAGAAAATATTCCAGTTGTTAAAAATGTTGTTCCTTATGTTCGTAAAGCTGCTCCAATCGTTTAAAAAAGATGTGATTCCTATTGTTCGAAACATTTTAAATTGGTTAGATAAAGAGTTGGAAGATGTTACAGGATCTGGATTAGATGAAAAAAACTTTGAATTACGTGAAAACAAACATCGGAAAAAAAAATTTGAACCTTAACATTCGGAGAATTGGAAGAAATCTGCAAAAATATTAAACATTTTTAGAGGAATTTTTCATGAGAGATACATTACCCGAAAAAGTTAAGAAATTTGAATGTGGAATTGTGAATTTAGACTCGGTTTTGGGGAGTGGAACGCATTGGGTTTGTTATTATAAAAATGATAAGAATGCATGTTATTTTGATTCGTATGGAAGAATTGAGGACAAACCACCTATAGAATTGATCAAATATTTGAAAAAATCAAGCGTCTACTTACAATGACTCTCAGATTCAAGACTATAAAGATCCCCCAATTTGTGGACATTTGTGTGTTTTTGTTTTGAATGAACTGAGTAATGGTAAAGATTTTAAAGAAGTTGTTAACAAATTATTGCTTAATAAAATATGGATTCACAAAATATTTTTGACGTATTTGGAACACAAATTATTCAAAATGTAGATAATAGTTTGAATTTTGATAGTTTGAGAAATGAGTTTGATAACAAGTTAGAAAAATTTATTACAAAACCTTCCAGATTCAGATACGTTTGCTGTCGAGATTGAAGATTTTAAAGCAGAATATGATAACAAACTTGTAAATTTCATGAGTTCAAATGAAGTTGCTGATAAAATAAAAAACATTGGAAAAAGAAGTTGATGATGGTGTAAAAAAATTATTTACCAATTTAATGTCTCATATCGAAAAAGCTGATAAAATTACTGAAGCGATCAAAGTTGAAAAGAATTATGTTTATTTTAGTTTGGCTAATAAAAAAAGAATTGTCGGTGTTCGACCTGGTATTGACAAACATGATGTTGTTGTTTAAAGAACAAATTTTAAAACCTCTAAAATTATCAGAAAACATCGATATTGTTGATTTACATGATCCGAATGTTAAAAATGCCTTAGATTTTAAAGGAAAAAGAATTAGCGGTGTTAGTAAAGGAATTAATCCATTTGATGTTGTTGTAATGATTCAATTAGAAGATCCTATTAAAATGTTTTAATGAACTAAAACAAAATTATGAGAATCATAAACAGCATTGTTAAAGATTTTACAACAGAAGTCTATGACAAGTTAGAAGCCAGAAATAGAAGATCAGTAGACGATGTTGGTGAAATTAATGAAAAACTTACTAATTTTAAAGAGTCTTTTGATAAGTTTAGTTTAGATGCTACGAAAACTTTTGAGAATATATTGGTCATAAATTTGTTGAATACAATGATTCTTATGCTGCTAAATTTCAAAAATTAGAAAAAAACTTAATAATATGGAGGAAGATCTTACTGAAATAGGTATTCGTGTAGGGTTTTATGCATGATAAAATTTCCTTATATAAATGGCGCTCATATACTGTGTGAGGTGTAAGGCAAAAACTGAAACAAATGATATAAAATACTATGCAAATATCAATGGAGTTAAGAGAATTTCTGGAAAATGTGCTGAATGTAACGCAAAAAAGAGTCAATTTATAAAAACTTGAAATTTTTTCTTAATAAATAGAGATGGCGGGACATTACAGTGCTTTCGATCTTTTTATAATGCAACACGAAAGAGATTTGATGAAAAAAGAACATTGGGATGATATTTTCTCAAAAATATGAATTATCCGAAAGATATGATGAGATTATACCGTAAACAAATTGAATTGGTATAACATTGCAAAATATCAAAATCTGTCCCCAGAGTTCATTCAAGAAAATATACATTATCAATTAAAAGATCATATGTCTGTTCTTTGCCTCTATCAACACTTGAGTATAAAGTTTTTGGATGAAAATAAAGATACAGTTGATTGGAACAATATTATAGATAGCGGTTACTATCCTGTGCAGATTTTATTGAAATATGTGACCGAGATCGCAAAATTTAAGGGAACAGAATCCTGAATATGACGAAGTAGATCATTAAAAAAATGACTAAAATCTTTTCTTATCGACTTATACATGATGTTTAAAATTTCTCTTATTAAATGGTGGACTACAAAAAGTATTCAGGCGATATTGAAAGGGCGGAGTTTTAAAAATTTCTATCCAATTAGTAAACAACATTTGAATGAACCGAATAAAAAGAACTGAGTTTAATATTGATTTTGGAGATAACTTTTGCTCGTCTAACTTCCAGTTTTATATTTCTGGAACTTTAACAAAACAAGATGGTCAAGCATATCTTGGAACTGATAATGTTAGAATTTAATCGATAATTTTATACCGTTTTTTATTTTCTAAGATTGAAGTAAGAAAACACAATAAATTGATAGAAGAAGTCGAAAACTGTGGCCAATTAAGCACTATTAAAGGAACCATTTGTTATTCTAAAAGTGATGTATTTTCAAACAGTTTTGAATCAACTTTTAATTTGGACAATTTGAAGCGGTCGGTGATTTAGCACATTTCGGCTTAGGATTTTTTGAAAATGTTACTATTCCGATCTATAAAGGAGGATTTTATCTAAGTTTTATAAGAGCAGAAGACGATGATGTGATTCTGAAGACTGCAACTGGAAATGTTATGCCTGGTTGATGGCAAAAATTACAATTAACGAGTTTTTCATTAGAGTTCCAATGATTGATTATAAAACCACGAGTAAAATTAGATTGATTGATGAAATTACAAAAAGTCCAAAACATTATGTTTAATTTTCTAGATTGGCAATGTATTGAAACAAAAAGGTATTTCCGGAACAACTTATTCGTTCGATATCACAAATATTTATAGAAATATCTTCAATCCCAAGTTCGTTATCATCGGTTTTCAAACAGATAGACAGAATAATCAAGAAAAAAATCCTTCAAAGTTTGATAGTTTGGATGTGAAAAATATCAGAGTAAAATTGAATGGTTTCTTATTATCCAGATGAATTACAAAATTTAAACATTTCCGGTGGTCTTTTCAGAATCATGTATCAGATGTATCAAGATTTTAAGAAAGTTTACTACAAAAATATGGAAATGTATTACAACCCCAAAAGAATTTATAGCAAATAGACCCATTTATGTCATTGATACAACAAAGAGTTTGACAAATATTTCTAGTTCAAAGAACGATATAATTATCAATATGGATTTTCAAAATGCTGTTACAAACGCGATTTGTTATGTGGTTGTGGTTTCTGAGAAATTTTTAGCCTATGATGTGATTAAGAACGATATTAGAGAAATTCAGTAAGTTAATGATGTTCATATTGTTCTCTTTCATTCCTTCTAAAACTTTAAAAATATACTCTTTCGCTGATGAATAAATCTCGATTTCTTCCGTAATAATCTTTGATAATCATAGACAAAATATCCTAAATATCCTAAATAGTTGAATAATAAAATAAAATCATTTCTTTTTATCTCGGTAGTTGAAATATAAACATAAACATTTGCGCTGAAAAATTTATATCTCGGCAGACTTAGTTCCATAGCTTCCATTTATTCTTTTGTAAATGGAAGAGTATAATGCCAACTGTTACAAGTGTTATAATAGAGGAGAAATTATTGATAAAAGATTAGTTTGTAGAGATTGTAATTTAATTTTGTATGAAAGACCTAAACCTAAGAAATTTCGAAATAAGCTAACACATTTGAAATAATCTGCTTAGAAAATTACAATATGGAGATAAGAAGCAAACAAAATTTGTTCTCAGAATTTAGAAAAAAGAACAAAAATTTTTACTTATCTCTTGGAACCGTTTGACAAAATTATTTTCCTTTTCAAAGAATACATTAGGTTTGTAGGTTTAAATACACACGTTTATTATGAGAAGATTTTAACCTATAATCTTCTTCACTATTTAGACATTGAATTTGACTACGATTTTAAAACCTGAAATCTTTGATGATTTTATAGTACATTTGGAAGAAAGTAAATGAAGAACCTCGTGAAAAGAATGCGGTTTTTACTCACATTCCTCCCCGACTTCTCGAGTGATTGTTAGTAAATTTCATTATTTACCGTTTATAGATTTTTTATTAAGATTTCTGGATTTTTTCATTAAAACAGCTTAGAACATTAGAAGCCCTACAATGAACAGTAAAACAGCTATAGATTCGGTTAATTTTTCATTTCGTGAGTTACAGATTAGTTTATTGTCCTTTTAAACAGTATTTTACGTTGATTTTCTGACTGTCCCAAAAGTGAGCTAGAAGCCCGCCTTACTGTTTGATTTTACAGATTCGTTTATTGTCCCTTTAAACAGTATTTTGTATGGAAATTTTCTGTCTGTCCCAAAAAGTGAGCTAGAACCTGCCCATATTCATATCTACTTTTAAATAATATATAGATATTATATATATATAAAAATATAATATATATTTTTATATATTTACAATTTGTTGTTCATTCATTTGTTTTATATTACAGTTAATTGGCAGGACTGATTTAAAGAAGATCCACACAACAACTATAGAAATAATGTAGGCTTAATTATTAATGCCTTATTGGGGAAATATGTAGTAAGAAACTATAATAAGTATTGTACATTAATTTACATTTTTAATGAAATGTTCTACTTATAATACTTTTACAGTATAAATGGGAAACATGAAATAATAATTTAAAAGCTCTATAAATACGTGTTTTGCCATCTCACTTTTACATAAAATAGTATCCACACTGGAAAACCTAATGCCCACAGTTCACTTAGCCACATTAAAATTCACTCGAATCATAGTAACATCTAAATAAAACTGAGGGTGGAGTGGTGATTCACTACTGGTGACAACAGAAAACAAAGGGAGTGTTGTTGGTGGGGGTTTCAAGTCTCGGACATGAAAAATACAGTGCTATACTTCAGTTCGTTGCGTTGATAAATGGAAACTTCAATATATATAGACGTTAATAGTAGGCAAAATTTAATGGGCAAAGATTCAAAACATTGAGGTATTTACATGAAAATTTTTTGGTATAAAGAGGTAAAATTAGCAGTGAAAGGGGCCACATTCAAGTGGAGTGTGACAAAACTTCGATTTGAATTCTCAAGTTATGTACAATAGTGATTGTAATAAACGTATTTTTTCTCTGTAAGATTTTCTGGTAGTGGGCTTATAAATTGTACTCGTCTAACGCTTGCTGGGGGCTATGCAACTAGTCCCTGGAGTTTGGTGAACAGCAAATGTCTGGGATAGAAGTTATCAGGTAATCTGTTGATTTTATAGATGAGGTTTTCAAGGGAGTAAAAGTAGACTGTAGTGTGTTTAATTTTCTAGATTTAACTAAAGTTGTGATTTTGGGGGCGTTTTGTGGCTTAACCATTGGGAGATACAACAAAAAGTGACTGCATATTTTATGCAATAAAAATATTTAATTTTGTTAGATTTCACACAGAAGGTAATCCTGACCATCCTAGAAAGTCCTAGAGGGGAGGGTTAATTTTAGGGTGGGTTAAAAGTGCACGTGGTTCTTTTCTGGTGGGAGTTATGTTTTTAGTATGAGAATAAAAAGACAAAAATCTGTACCAGTAAAACAAGTTGATCAGTGGGTTTAATTCACTCAGGAGATTATTCAACACCAGTGAGGTTCCGAGGAGGGAGTATTGACCGGGCAATAAAAAACAAGGCCATTCTTTTGTAGAGGGCTTTTTGTGTCTATTATGAGAGTTATGAATGTTTTATTGCCTAACCATATGAGATTAAAACAAAGTCACTGGACCTTTTTTGTTGTCCACTTTATTTCCCGCTTAAAATTATTCGTCAGATTCAAACTAAGTCCTATAGTTTTAACCCACTATGGAGTTTCAAATAAAGGCCTGTAATTGTAAAAAAGGTTCTGCCAATAAAAACAAATTTTTCTGGGGTTTAAAATTTTTAAATTTGGCTTTCAAACTTTTTCCTGGTGGTTATAAATGTAAAAGCCACCTGCATTCCAAATTTCATGTTTCTAGCCCTTTTAGAAGTGATTAGAATTGTAAATGTGAGTTACAAATCAGCTATATGTACGAGGGCCATCCGAAAGTAGTACCCGTTTGTGGAAATAAAGACACAGAAGTAAAATATTAACAAATATAAACATTTTTATTGAAAAGAGCATACCTTAAACTACTTCTCCACACATAATCTCCAAGCAAAATTTAAGCATTTGTCATAACGTGTGACGAGTTTTTGTATTCCAGCGTCAATATTCCTCCGCCGCCAGCCGATTGAAATACGTAGTTTCGACGCCTTCTTTAAGTTCTTCATTGCTGTCAAAATCTTTTTTCCTGCCAAAAAACTCTTTTAAGTTTTGTAAAGAGATGAAAAACTGAAGGGGCCAAGTCCGGGCTATACGGTGGGATGGTCGAAAATTTCCCAATTGAATTGCTGCAGAAGTTGTTGTGTATCCTCCCCGCTGCATGAGGCCTTGGTTTTGTGCTCCATCTGTAAGCATGAGAGGGACCCACCTTGCACAAATTTTTTGAATAATGCAGATGGTTCTTTGACAATTTCATGAACAATTGTTCGAGAAACATTAGGAAATGTTCACATGATGTCATCAATTGTGACGCGCCGATCGTTCCTCACGAAATTCGTCTACTGACCTCCAGCAGTTGATCTGTAATTGACAGATGGTCTCCCTGAACGCTCATCGTCGTGTGTGTTCCCCCTCCCCAAAGTTTGAAATTACGACAACCAGCGCCGAACAGATGACTCTTCCATCCATCACATTGTCTCCATACACTTCCTTTAATTGGCCGCATGAATATCACACAATGTCGAACGGTTCTTGCGTTGAGAAATTTTATTACAGCCCTCACTTCACAACTGGCGGCGTTTTCAATTTTTTTTTTTACACACATTATGGAACTGCCACAGAAACAACACAGGCAATGGCTTAGCATCACGGAAACTTGTAAAATAACAGAGAAGGCAGACAAAGCTCACTGAATGCGATTCTACCTTGCCCCGGCGGCATACTCGCATCGGTTCAGCCCCCCTCAGCGGCGCGGAAAACGATGTACTACTTTTCCGGGATGGGCCCTCGTTATATCTAGCAAGTAGTAACATTATGGGAATTAAATTCGTGAACAAGGGATAAGAGTTACCATAGTTCGTAAATGAATTTCAGGACTAAACTTGGTTTGCAGATGTAATATTTGAATGAGTTTCTTTGCGGCAGCCTTAACCAATAAAAAACTATTCGGTTATTCACCTTCAAAACATAAAAATGCTATCTTAGGTATTTCATGAATAATAAAATCAAAATTGATAAGTAATTTCAATGCCAACATTTTTTCTTACTTTATTCTCCAACTAACAGAAGTTACAAAAACTTCGTTATTGAATGAAGTAAGGGTAGGATTAATTTTGGCAATGATTGGAAAGCAAGGATATACAGTATATTGTGTCGTCAGATTTAAATTAAATTCTAATTAAATTTTAAATTAAAGATTAGATTTAATTATAATTGCCACCTTAGGTTTTTTGAAGATGGTTGGCTTGTGTTAAAGTTATAGAAGTATACAATTAAAGTGTTTTTATCTAAATATGTTAAACATAATATCAAAAATTATATTGTAACTCAAATCAAATACATGTTTTTTTACAAAGAAATGTATATGTTTATAAACATTTTTGTCTTGTAAGGGGTTTTCCAAGATTAAGGATTGTCTAACTGTTTGAAAAGTGTTATGATTAATTGATTAATGTTATTGTAAATGTTTATTGTCCTATCAGTGTGTTTTTACTAATACATGCATTCTCTATTTGGCCTTTTAGAGGACGATGGCCAACCCAAAACTGTGAAAATCTATTTTTTTTTCTGGAAAACAGATAAGGGGCTTTATAATTAATTGTGAATGATTGGGATTTTTCAACAGCTTAATAAGTGGAAATTCAACCAGTTTAATACCATTGATAAAAGCGCGAGCAAGCCAGGCCGGTTACTACCATGGGGTTAGAGCAGCTGTATTCATGGAATTATGGGGACACAGGGGGCAATATATAATTGGATTGAAATGGAAGCAAATGAAAGCTGTTGACATGAAAATAGGACCGCCATACGCACCAATGAGCCGAATGGCCATCTTCCTTGGTGGGAAAATGCGATGGGTAAGACTTTCTTTTACAATTCTTTTGTCCCTCAAAATTAAAAATATCTATTCAAAATGTAGTCTTTGCTTGGGTTATTGTTTTTCTTAATTGATATTATATTTGTTTACTTGGAAAAAATGAAAAAAAAATATTGCATTTATTTGACATAAATAGTTATTTAATTTTTAAATTTTTCGGTGTGTATATAATGAATGTAAACAAAATGGGGGTTTGATAGTTAACCAAACCCACCTGTTTGGCTGCTACAACAGAAATACATTTTAAAAATAAATTTGTTTTAACCAAAAAAAAATAGGGGTCGGTCTATTCTTAGGGTCTTAAAACCACAAACAACTTTACTTTTATTCTATTAATTTTATCAATTTCTAAATAGATCAGTTTAAAAATTTTTCTAGGACTCAGGTTTAATTTCTGGGAGATACACATGAGGTTTGTTTCAGTGTCACATATATTAACTTAATGACTCCAGGCTTGATAAATGTTTATATGGTTAATTCTGAATTAGATTAATTTATTTGATATACAAACCTAACTAATTAAACAATATAGTTCAGGTGGGGATGGGTTGTGTTTTAGTATAAAAGTTAAATTTTAGCCCCAATTTACCTTCCCATTAAATGAAAACATCTGGAAACTGGTGGTGCTTTTGATTCCTGGGATTCTTCGGGGCCATGTTCGTCCTAAACGAGATTTGATAAAAGAGTCAACGGGACAAAGAAGATCAAAACGAACAAATTTTAAGAGGCCTGGGGGTCTCGGGTCTAAAAAGTATACCGACCCTTTGACGACGGTCTGGGCATGAAAAACTGGATGTTACTCGGTGGCAAACGGGCAATCTGGTCCCCTTCAAACAATACTCCCCTCCACAAGCTCACTACCTTATTCCCAAACGCTTCATTCCCATTTCCGGAAACACTCCTTAAAAAAATTCTTTTTTGTGGAATGGCTAATAGGTAGTTGGTTTGATGTCATGTTTGACCAAAAAAAACACTGAATATAAGACTTTGAGGGAATGAGCTGAGCGCGTTGTCGTGATTGCAGGATCCGTCCACAGCTTGTCCACAGTTTTCAGGTCGTTTCCTTCGCACTGCATCTCGTGGGGGGGCGTCCTTTAGGACCTCAAGATAACACTCCTTATTCACTGTTCTGGCCTGCTTGGAGCATATTCGTGTATGAACAACCGCAGTCCTGGTTAAAAAAAAACTCAGCATTAGTCTTTGACCCTCCCCCTTCGACTTGTCTTGCTTTTTTTTTGGGACGTGCATCTTTGCGAGTTTTCCAACTGTGAAATTTGAGCCTTTGTTTCAGGATCGTAAGCCATTAAACCCATGACTCATAAATCGTAATAACTTTTTTTTAACCACGTTAGCCTGCCACGTCGGGCCACAAATGGATCCGACGCTCTACATCTTTAAGAGATTGCACGTCGGGGTAAAGGTGGCCCGACAAGGCATAACAATGACAGGTTACTTGCCAATTTTGATTACCTTTCCGTGCCTGTGCTCTGCCAACCCCTGACGACTCAAACTGAAACTGATTGAACTATCGAAGGAGTTCTTGCGCATACTAATCAGAATGTTGTTTTGTTGTGTTTATTTTTGTTTATTAGGGATATGAATGAGAATTGCTAAATTTGGACATTTTTTGTCGGGCCAACATTGCCCGACGAGTATTTTTATCGGTGTCTAGAATATATAAAATAATTAAGGTTTTAGGAACTTATTATTGCTTCACCAGGAAAGAATAAAATATATTGATTTTGTTATTTTACAATAAAAAAAAGAGATTTATTTCATAAGTTTCACAAAAAGTAAATGTAGTAAATAAAAAGTTGTTTTGTATCTTATTTATTTTCATATTTCTTTTGATTTCCTTACATATTCAAATAATTTCATCTTATAAGTAAAGAAAAAAAATAAGTCAAATACAAAAAATTTACCCTATACAAAAGATGTAATGAAGATATATATTTTGTGTATAAAATTTTGAAGCCATGTTTCACACAAAATGGGTTTTTCCTGGACATTTACTGCAAACACGTAGTTTTTTTTTTTTTTTTTTTTTTTCACCCTGGGGCGGCCTCACTGCCCCCATGCACTTAAAGCCTCAAGGGCTTTTTTGCGCACCCCGGAGGGACACCCATGAGGAACTACCAGTTCTACCAACTTCAAGCAGTTCAACCAAACCGCCCCCGAAAAACAACCTCTCAAAGTCCTCCTGGGGAAAAATCGCCACCCCTGTTCAAAGCTTCCAAAGATGGCATACTGCTCTCTTGCATGATTATTGCTGGGCAAATCAAAGTAGCAGGTGCTCAGCAGTCTCCTCCTGCCTCATTACACCTTCCACAGTGCGGGGCGCGTGGGGGGGGGCGGGGTGCCGAAGCGGATCCTCCTGAAGGATGCCAAACTCTGTGTAGATGCGCTTCCCTCAGGTGGGACCATGCCCCGTAATGAGGACCCCAAATGAAACCCTTAGAAGACATTGATCTGTTTTAATGAGAGATAGGTCCGAGGCCACCTTGGAGGATAGGTGACTGTAATTACCATTCTAATACACTCAAAAAACCCGGATGCAACCTCCACACTTCTCCCCCATGATCTCGCAGACGAATCCATTTCGAGACAACCACCTAGAGGGATTTCACACCTTGGAACACCGCAGAAATGGATTGAGGGCCCGTCATAATTGTTGGGATGAGGCCCCTGGTTTGGGCCAGGAGCAACTCAGCTCTTTCGTTCCCAAGAATCCCCCTCATGACCAGGGAAACCCAAAACAAGACGGTTACATTGTTGATTCTCGGCAAGGGAGGGGGAAGGAAACGGTTTGACTAGCAAATCCCCAAAACCAGTTTGGATTTGAATGCAACCAGGAATCCAGCGCCTTCAGTGCTGCCTGACTGTCTGGTGAAAATGTTAATCGTCTTGCCCCTATATCGCCAGACGAAGAATTCTCACGAGGCAACATTCCATAATGGCTTGCGACCTCCGCTTGAAAGACTGTCGGATACGGAACCATAGGAAACCCACCAGCTCCCTACATGGTCTCACTCCCAGAGGAATTCCAGCGCCTGTGCCGCTTTTTGTTTTTAGAGCCGTGCTGTGTATATCATTCGAGCTCGGCGTGGTGGAAGAAGAAGAGGTTGCTTCCCCCTCTGACCAATCATCCCCTTTTGAGGGCAAAAGAATCCTAAAGGGTTTGTCAAAGGAAAAATTTTTGTGGGCATCTGATCAGAAGATCATGTGCAAAACATCCTCCTGTATCTGAGAGTGCCATTTAATTCTGCAGTGGCCCACCTCTGCAGGCGCCCGACCAGAAATCCCGTCTGCTGAAGACAGTAGGCACTCTTCCTGGCCATAGCTCGAAAATATATGACAAAGTCCAAGGGGGGGCGACGATTAAGACAACAAGTCCAGGCCCGCGCCTGGCGCCCTAGGAAAGGCCCCTGTGATGCAAGGCAGGCCATCCATTTGGATACCCGCCATTGACGTGCTACCAAACCGTCCTCTTGGCTTCCGTTTTTGGCCACCATACACGACAGCTCCGTACATCTAGTTGGCAGGTATGGAACAACGGGAAAACATAAAGCCAGTACAAGAGCCTCGGCTTCAGTCACCAGGGCCCAACCTATCACAACGTCTGCCATTGCATTAGTGAAAACCACTTACACCTGGCAAATGACCCTTTTATTCTAGATTTGATGGAGGTTCCCCAGTTTGAAGAACACCTGTCTAGGATCAAACGTCGCCAAGGGTAACTTACTTGAACCCTTCCAGGCTTCAGCTCAACGGGTGAGCCTTTAAAATAGAAAAGGGACTCAATGGCCCCCAATCTGTCTTGCCTCCTGGTAAAGGCAACCCACGGCAGCCTTGGGGTGGGGTTGACGGTGAGGGCCCCCAAACCTTATCACACCAGTTGATCCCACCATGTTTCAGAGCAAGCCATTGGTCAGTTCCGTGATTGTTTGGGTTGAACTTTGCCACTCACAAGAATCACAAATATCATCTGCGTACCCTTGTGCAAATAGACACCGCTGCTATTCAAAGAGAATTTCAGCAGGTCGTCCCACAACCAGGTTCCACAGAAGAGGAGAGAGGACGCCGCCCTGCGGGGGACAAGCCCTCGTAGCCCTAGCACCTCAAACACTTGCCTCCCATTGAGGGTTGAAACAACAACCCCGTCCATGAGCAAGGCACCCTATCCAGTCACACACACTGACCATCAACGCCACGTTCCCCGGAGACCGCACTTGATAATCGCCTGAGTGGGTGTATTATCAAAGGCACCTTTCATGTCTAAAAAATGACTTCCTATAGCTACCTCTTTTTTCCGGCTAGCGTCTTCTCAATCCTGCATACCAATTGATGCAGGGCCGAGTCGCAAGATTTCCCTGGAGAGTGTACGGGCATGCTGGTTAGATGCAAAGGTCCAGTTCCAGAAGAGACTCTCCCTCCCATAACAAACCTGGCCAAACCATCTTCTCCATGGTTTTGAGAAGGAAGGAGGACAGGGCTATCGGCCTGACAGGGATTGCGCAGCCGATCCCTTTGCCCCACCCTCCCCTGCTTCGCGTTATGAAAACACCAACCTATAGGACACCTCTCCAGGGTAGTGGGAGGTACCTGAGGAGCCACGGAGGTAGAGCTCTGAACAGTCTGCATAGCTGTGGAAGGAGAATGTCCAATCCCCGCTGCCAAGCAAAAAACCGGGTCCTCACCCCGTCGCCCCCAGGAGCCTTTATAAGGACTGAATGAGTTTAATAGCCCACTCAATCCTCACTGAAAGGTCAAAGGGTAACAATACGGTGCGCCAGACTCCACATGCGAATGGGTGGCGCGACCCGCATTTCTCCCCTCACTTTCGGGTGGGTTTGTTCACCCTTCAATGAAAACAATACAGTCCGGGAAGTGTGTTGTTCCATCATAACTTTTCAGTACTCCTTCCGGCTCAGTAATGTAAACACACCTTTGATCGTCCTTGAGACTACCAATGCGGCCGACGATGGGGATTCTTTGCCAACAGCTTTTGCAGCCTTGCACTGCCCTTGCACACATGTCAATAATCGGTGCAGAAACTTCTCTTCCAGGCTAACCTTCTTTGACCGTACGAACCTTGCGGTTGTACAGTGCAAGAGCCTCATGGTAGGGGTCCCAATAGTGCCCCCAAGTTTTGGCTATCCTGAATAGAGCACGGGACCCTGCACCCTCTTCCTCAAAGGAGGCCAGTTCAGAAGGCTCCACCAGGCTACTACTCTGTGATTCAGGTTTTTAAATTTAATAATAGGGCAGCTGAGATCGAAGGAGCCGTCACAATCGCCAGAAGTTAGGAACCTGTCAGCAGATTTCGTCAAGCTGACGCCGCGCTTTGAATCCGTTTTTCCCATTAGTGGGAATCCAGAAATCCAGCCGTGCCCTGAGGTTTTTACTGTATGATACCCAGTTTGTGTTCTCTGGATTCCTATACTGACACTTTTTTTCCCCAGCATTCTGTTCCAAACCGATCTTTAAAACAGATGTGAGCGATGATCAGAGAGGGGAAAGGCTCGTCAGAACATGCCAGCCATGCATTATATGCATCCGACCAGCCATACCCTCCGGACCCATTCATGGTCACATCTAGGCACCTCCCTTCTTTGTTTCCCTCGTGCGAAAACGTGTGGGCACATTTCCAACATTTGCAATCATTAGACTACGAGGACATTATGTTATTCTAGAAGTAACTTACCTTCTGTTATTTGGTTGTTGGTGCTGCCCCACGCCTCGTTCGTGGCGAGTTGGCGTCACATCCCACCACCAGGTTCCCGCTCCACTCCTCCCAACATGGTTCCACCCAAGGAAGCCAGTTCCCTGGAGGGCGTGGACTCCGCATCATCATACGGTTAGAATATGTTGTATGCCAACTAGCCAGGGCTCGTCCAGTGCCAGCCACCCATCAGCCTGACTGGTGGCGGAGATCCCTGCAACAAAATTCCAGAAACAGGAATGCTGTCCACCTTGTTGCTTTACAACAATAAAAATGTCCTGGCATTTTCAAACCTGGGAACTAACTATTTTTCACCCCCTGTCATTGAAAGCCCTGATATTTTTTCCCCTTGCTCGATCCAAGGATTTCTCTGTATCAGAGCCACGTGGGAAATCTTCCGACAGGGAAAGCGTCTGCAGAATACACGCCGAAGGGCAGCCCCTTTTTGTGCTGCTGGGTTGTTCTGAAGAAAACCTTGATCCACTCATGGATCAACCGCCACACCCCGCGCCCTCAGCTGGACCTGCTCCACAACCCAATCGAAACACCCTCCAGCCCCCATCCCCTTAAGAGTGGGTTTTAAGACCTGCTCATCCCCATTTTAAAAATTAACAGAGAAGTTCTGGAAATCCTCCCAGTGTTGGACATCTCCAACAACCCCTCCAGTCCGACACAGAGGATCCCAAGCATTCTGCTTGTTAATGGCTTTGAGAATATGGGTCGCCAGGGTCCTGTCTCGGGCACATGGGGACCATCAACCCTTTAGAAGAACCTTGTGTTAGATCTTATGAGGGTCTTTGTAGTCCCCCCACAGATCACCCCTATTCCCCCCAGGTGCCACCGATCCCCAGTCCCGGAGCCAGACCCCGCAGGCCAGTCCCCTGGTCTCGTCACTGCCACAGAGCATGACCTAGAGCCCCCCTTTCCGGGGAAAAAAACACTTTTTGAATCTTGCAGAACCACAACACCCTGCTGCTGTAGAGTACCTCGTCAAGGAATGCGCCACCGAAGTTCCATAGCCTCCTCCTCCTGAGAGGCGCGCCACTCTCAGGAAAATTCGCCCGGGACCAAGATCTACTAGCTTATGTCCCCGTCAGAACCTCCCTGAATGTTTTCTCCCCAACCCCTCCTCCGTTGAGGGATTTGGTACTCGTCGCTTGGCGCTGCTTGCCCAGGAAGGTGCGGTCGAGGCGCCTCTTCGGCAGGGGTTTTTCCGCCGAAGAAACCGCCCGAGCGCCTCTCTCTTTTTTTTTCACCCCTATTAGAGTAGAGACCGCACCTGCAGTTGCCCTTCCGGTGCTGCCTCCTCTTGTTTTCCTCAAACTTTTTCCTTTCATTGGACAAACATCTTCTTGCCCGTTTGCCTCCTACAATTGACTGTTCCGGGAAGCCACGGTGCCGTCGTCGGGCCGTTCTTCTGCTCCATTGCCCAACGCTTGCGCAGTTTTAAAAGGGGTGCTTAAGGTTGTAGTCCATTAACACATGCTCCAGTGTCTAGTGTCTGTCCATGGACTCAACCCCTTCCGCTAGCATCATCGAAGTAACTACATTCGTCGATCAGATGGTGGTAGCGCTAGAAGAAACAGGCAGGCATACAATCCAAGGCCACTGGGTGGCCCGGATTTGCAAATGCCCGTTGCAGGTTCTTCCAGATCTCTAATATCTGTTGGTGATGTTTTGTTTTTATGTTAAAAGACTACACCATTAAAAGGTCTCCACAGAGTGTACCGAGGGAATTAACGGTCCAACCCAGCCAAAGCCCCAGCATGGACCAGGTAAGGCTATTTACGCTTGGGAGGGGGGCGGCCCAACCCCCAAGGGCTCCGTTTTACGACGCACAAACCCCTGCCGGCCATGCATTCACTTAGGCACGGGTCGCTTCAACACCGTGGGATTGGGGTGCCCTCAAGTCAAAAAAACAAGTTTTTGGTCGGTGTGGTGCAGATTCCAGGCGGACCCGGGGATGGCCAACCCATACTGCGCGGCGCGATAGGGCGCCGTCACCGCAGCAGAGTGCACCAACTCAGAGACACTACCCTAGGATCCTGGGGGTTTTGTTGACAGCAGGGCCACCTCAAAGGCAGGACGCTAAAGTAGCGTTTATCCGAGCCCCAAACCTTGGTTAGATGGTTGGATTCGGATCCCCCGCTTCGGTCTTGAGCGGGCACCTTGGGCGGTGCCGCCCCTGGAGAGGTACTTTTCCCAGTTTTTCATTTGGGATTGACCCGAACTAAGGTCAGCCCGTCTCCTAGACCCAAAAAAAAAAAAAAAAAAAAAGAAAAAACAAAAAAAATCGTAGTTACTTGTGTTCAAATTTTAAATTTGCTACCCCTTTCGTCCTTTTTCCTCTGATACATTTTTGTAGCACAACTTGCACACCTTCCTTTCTTTATCGGCCGTTTTTGTACCTTCCTCCCACCAACACAAAGACAGATGACGCCAGGTAGTGGTGCCTGTAGTGGGTTACATTTGGAATGCGTGGTCTCTTTCCCTGCCGCACGTTCATCAAGGAACAGGTTAAGTTCCTCTCTGAAATTAGTGATAGAGGACTAACGTTTTGTTTTTTTTATTATGAGGATTATAGTGTGGTTAAGGAAATAATTGTTAGGCCAACCCAACTATTTACCACTGCAGGTTCCAAGAAAGAAGGTTCTTCAGTAGTTTGTTTGTGGAAACCCAACGCATTGTTCTTCCGTTACGTGCAGTCGTTATATGATGACAAATTTTGATGTGGATTACGTTCTCTATCCCAACCTTCGCCTTTATTGTAGAGTTCAACGGATGACTAATGGCCTTCATTACATTTGGGCCCTCCACTTTTTTTTGGTCAAGGGACGACGTTTTACTCCGGCCTATGGAATGTGGAAAAGATACTGTACCTCTCTTCTTGTCTTTCCACTACGTTGGTAGACAAACTAACTCAACCATCTTTATTTGTCGGAGCAAACCATTTACCTTTACTAAGTTTTTGTGTTAAAAGGTTTTTTGGTAGGCCTTTACGACGACTTTTTTGTCTCCGAGTGGTACAGGCAAGATGTATTTTACTTGACAAACAAGCATTAGCCAATTCTACTGATGTATAGTAGTTGGTCCGTATATAAATTGTGGCCTTTATTTAAAAAGTTTGTCATGATTTTCCAGTACCCACTTTAGTCGCAAATCAGATCTGTCTTTTGTCAACTTCTTACAGTACCTTTTTCCCCATGTATACTTTTACTGCATAAGTATAAAAAAAACACACCCCCCCCCCCCCCCCCCCCCCCCCCCCCCCCCCCCCCCCCCCCCCCCCCCCCCCCCAAAACCCGTTTTATTCACCACAGCTTGGAATATTTTTAAATCCCCATTACTTGTGGGCCTTTACGGAGAATATTACTGCCCGGGAAAACCTATAGTCTACACCACGAACGGCACCATAGTTTCATCAATAACCTAAATCTTGCTCTGTGCTACTTTCAAAGTGAAGAATAAATTGTTCTAGTGGCTAGAAGCAGAGGTTTTATTTTACCAATTCGCCCATCTCTTTTTGAGGTTTTCATTACCGTTAAAATGCCAGAAAGAAACGTGAAGAGTAACTGAAACCTTGTTTTCTACTCATTTATTTTTTCGGGCAACCTGAGGAATTTATACTCAAAGGGTTTTTTGACCAATAATTCACTTGATTCTTGGAAAGTCCTACTAAAACCATTATATAAAAGAAGGCCCATTAAATTGTTCCATTTCGCCCGATGATTGGTATTTTTCCAGTCCTTTTTAGCCTACTCTTACGACTTAGGTTTCGCAGCTTTTCTTTGAAATTACTTCCCATTTGCATTTGATTGATTGTCTTCTAAACAACCATAAGTTCAAAACTACTTCATCTGTCAAGTAATGACGAAAAAAAAAAATCTATTGATTTTCTGTTTGGTTCGGGGTAAAACAAAAAGTAACATTCAATATTTGTGGTTGTTCTGAGTGAAACTGAAACGTTTTTCTTGCTTACCCCCTCAAACATTTTCCCAGGGTCCAAATCATTGTCCTTTTGGGGTTTGTAGAAATCAAAGAGAGTACCCGGTGATTATCTGTAAACTGTTCCCATTTAGAATCCAGTAGAATTAAGTGTCCACATTTGATTCTTTGATTGTCATCAGAGTTAATATCCTGAATCAGTACCAGGAATAAAGGTCTAGGTCGCTATCAGGGTCATCCGGTTATATCACTAACCACCATTGACTCACACACACTGTCAATCATCACTTATTTCGGCAAAACAAATCACCCGGGGGGAAGACGGATTTCTCAATACATATGTTCGATTTTCATTCCGTAAGAAGATTATCGCACACTCATGCTTTTAACCGATCAATAGTATACAACGGCACAACAACTATCGAAACATTACTTATAAAAAACACAATGTAGGATTCCAGTTAACAAAACGGCGTCAATTGGCCACTCAGCTATGTGGAAAAGACGGGTTTAGAAGTAAGCTTGATGCAATTTGCAGACAGAAGAACTAAAAGCGGGGAATTATTCAGGGGCTGGCACATCAACAAAACGGAATATCCCTTGAATCATGGGCGTGGGCCCTAGACGCCCGACGGCAAATGATTTATGTAATATATCGCCTTGTTAAAAAAGCTCTGTCGGGCCCAATTGTGCACTGACGCTTTATAAAACGTAATTAAATATTACATAAATCATTAAAATCCATGTTTATTAGGTAAACCAGAGAAGAGAAAAATAAATAAAAAAGGGTTACAACAATTTATCTTTTAAAAATTTGGCGCTTTAGCGCTATAACGCTGTGTTTCGGGGGTTGGCAGGCTAACGTGTGTTTACAATGCCCTGGGTCACTTTTTATCAAATCGAGATTGTCACTGTTACGATTTCAAGTTGTCAGTTTCTTTTGGTTCTTCTGTCAGCAGCCGAGGAATACAAATTTTTTTTGCCGAAACACGGTTTCCATTTTTTAAATTCTTCGTGTGTTAAAAATGTTTAAACTGACGATTTTGGGATTTCCTAAATCTTCTCCCAGCTCATCGGACAGGTTCATTCGACGGTTTTCATTATTTGCTGCACGAAAACACGATTTCAAAATTTACAGCGTTTTCTGGCCCGTGCCAGTATCGGTCATTCACTCTCTCATGGATAATGCGGCCATTTTTTAAAACCGCCCCTAAAACCACTTCTTTTTATTTGGTGTATCGCCCATAGAACACGCTCACCATTAACACTTTCCATAATCATAGTATATTGTCTGTGATGCTGACATGGCCAAAGGTTTTTGGCAAAATTTAATGTAAATGCGTGCTCATACACGTTCAGTCATTATTGAAATGCGGACGCACACAAACGGCAGTACTGTAAGGAACAGAGCGCTGTGGACTCACTGAGTGAACCCGGATCATTCAATGCCTTTAATAATGGGAAGGAGTAGGCTCACCCCTCCCCTCCAATAACCGGTGTCGGAGTGCTAGGTTACGCTACTGGTCGGTGGTCGGTTACTTTTTTTGGGAAGGGACCACACCCCCTTGTATATTGCTTCAACATCAGAGACACCTATATTAGAAAATAAATAATAAATTAAATGTAATCTGGGGGTGAATTGGCATTCTCATTGCCTCATTGGGTCACACAATTGAGGTCGCACTTACAATGTTACTGACACCGATCTCATTTAAGCACAGTAGAGCAACCAAGGTTTATAAAACTAAATGGGTTGGATTTTTAAAAAATCACGACAATTTTGGTTGTGTATTACACCATTTTTATAACATTCTTACTGACATAAAGTCCGCTGTCACAAGGATTTTCTTAAGTGGGGACCTGTATGTTTTCAACAAGCTCATAAATTAGAAGACAGTTTTAAATCTAAACATACCCACTTTTAGTCCCCAAACGACTTACATAAAAGGTAAAATCAACATTCGGAATCCGCTCTCTACTGCCTTCAGTGGGAGAGATCGGTGATACACCCTTCGAAAAAAAGGAAGCTCCTAGTCAGCGGTCTTTTTATGGACATTGAAGGAGCCTGTCGACCGGAGTAGCAATTTCAAATCCCATGAGACTGCAAATGGGAACGTTTTTTGGCGTCCCGCATTCAAGCCAGTTCTGTAAACCATGTAGTATTATTTTTCCAATGACTAGTTTTTTTTTTTCATATTATTTGTTCATGAGCATAAATATTTGTATTGTTCTGACACTCATTTCCCAAATATCATCTGGTGTGAGAAAAACAGTTAAAGTTAATGCATATGTGGAGTACTTTTGGGCAAAATTTTCTTACGCCATAGTGAATCAAGCTCTTACTATTGGATATTCAGGTATTTTTTTCCTTCATTTTTGGGTGGAGTAAGTACTTTTTTTCCAGTTGAGCTCATTAGATGGATTGACTTCTTCCACATGGCAGTGAGTGGTTGTAAATGGTTTCAGTTACAGGGACTGGCAAGAGATTTTTGTGATATGGGTAGTACCTATTGAGTTTATATTTTTGCAACTTTGGGCTTCCATGCCCCCCATCTAAAGAAGGTTTGAATGCCCATATTATTTTCTGACTTGTTTACTCCAAGTGTCAGATAGAATTTTTGATTAAATTCTCTTTGAAACCCAAATTGGGCACTTATTATTCATTACTACTTGATGGTCATTCTCAAAACTATAAGGGATCCATTCACTATATATTTGACCATGTGTCTAAATAAGTAAGTATCCTCATCATCAGCAGAGCGATTGGGCAAGAGTTATGAACTATTGTCATAATATCTCACCATAACAATTATGACCAAAGCAATACCCAAAAGATTCAAATTTCTACTTGTAAGTTTCCATTAATGTAGAAAAATTGCCAATCTTATTTGGTAAAATTAAAACAGGTGTGTGAACCAGGTGATTCGTCGCAGCGGGCAGCTTGTTGCAGTAGTCAATGATACGTACACAAAATTGAGATTGCAAAAAGTGTAAGGGATATGAAAAATAATCAGAAAAGTTCTAATATCTAAGTTGGAATATTTTCTCTTTTTTAATAGTATCAATACTGATAAGTTTAGAGTATATTTTTAAAATAGAGCCATAAGTTAAAAACATTGTAATTATTTATTTCTATATTTATTGATTTGTCAAAAATTCAAATAAGAAAATAAAATTTATTGTATAAAAATGTGTGAGGAATATTGTTTTATAACTAAAGCTATTTTAAAGCTTAATTTTTATCTGGTACTAGTTTTAATTTTTAATAACAATCTTTAATGATGTATTACCATTATTAGAGATTAAATAGGGTTTTCTTAAATCTAAAAATGTAAACGCATAGCTTATAGAGCTATTTAAATCTAATTTTAGTTTGGTGAACAATACATTATTTTGGCTTAAAGGTTTTAAAAATATTATGTAATTAAAATGAAAAATTTCATGTTATATTTTCATCTTGAAACCTATTGGCTATATGTGTGACTTGTTCAATGATTTTATAAATGTCTGTAATGGACAGAATAAAGATTGCTTTTTATTATTATTATTATAACACATGTAATATCAATAAAATATGTTAAAGGTCTGTGTCGAAACTCCTGCCACCGGGACATTCCAAAGTCACATATATTGACATCAGTTTTGGCTAATAAATCAACAAATTTCTATTGAAGATTATTTCTGCAAATAGTTTACAACACTTTAGCTGGTCATGCGACAATTAGTCAATAGTTCCCAAATAGTCAAAACGTTCTTTATTCATGATTCTTGTACAATGTTGGCTGGTACAGTGGAATAGTGTCAAAAATAAAATATAAAACCCTAAAACAAAAAATAATACATACTACATACAGAAAATGTTGTGTAACTACAGCTAAAACATGGGAGGTGGAAAAACTTGTCCTAATGGAATATAACTGCTAAAATTTATTATAGTTTCTTTGTGCATTTTTCTTAAAATTTTGAGACCAATCCATTCTCTCTTTTTAATATTTTTCAGGAACATATTTTTTTAAAAATGTGACGTGGTACCTGCATATGAGGGCTGGGTTTTCTCAAACAAAATTGTAAACCTGTGAGGCTGAACTATCTCATTTTCTCCTCCTAAAATATTTTAAGGAGTGGGAGTAATGGTATTGATTTTTCCTCTACTTCTTGTTTTTTTGGCAATTAAGAATTGTTTCAAATATATATTGGGCCCAATAAATGTAATAACATTTTTTAATTTTTTTAAAAAATGTTCTCTGGCCGACGAATCATCATCGTTTCTCAGCCTTAAGCATACATATCTAATGAGCCCTTTTTTTGTTGTTTCAAAATGTATCCATATTTAATTTTTTTGTTTGATCCATATAATGCTATTTTTACCGAAATTAAAAGGGTGGGAGTGAATCATGGGGCAAAATATATTACTTTTTAAAAGGTTTCCCCAATAACCCCAATAAAAGGACATTTTTGATAATGCAAAGTTTCCGGAAATTTAATTTTTAAATTTAAAATTTTTCTGTGCATGTTTCATTTCCCCAAATTTTAAAAAATTCGCATCTAAACTGTTTAAACCTAAAAAATGGTAGTTGTTGTTGTTGATTTTCCTTTTCAATGTTTTAAAATGAGTTATAATAAGTTAAATTTATTGGTTTCTGTTGTGATTTTGTTTCCTGTTTGGCTGTTTTTAAAAATTTATAAAAATTTTGGTTTTCTGTGAAGTTGAACCTATAAGTTGTGATTTTGAAACATAGTTTCCAATATTCTTCAATTCCACACAATGTAAAGATTTTATGTTTCTTCTGGAGAATTAGATGTCATGTTCAAATTAAAATCATCAGCATAACGGACATAGTTTTGAATTTTGCCTTTAGGTTTTTATAGGTTATCTTTCTCTAAAACCCCTAAGAAAATACACAAAAAAAGCAGAGGCCCTAAGTTTGAACCCCTTGGGGAAAACCCCCAAACCCTTTAATTGGTGATGAAAGTGTTGAATGATTTGATAAATTTCTGTTGATGATTTGTCAAATGGGTAAATTTTCTAACAGATTGAGATCTGTTCAAATAAATGAATGAAAACCCAAATTAAAGAAGCCCTTTTAGATTTTCCAATTGCATGAAGTTTTTCTAATAAAACCCCACCATTTTCTAGTTTTTTTACACTGGT
This sequence comes from Homalodisca vitripennis, assembly GCF_021130785.1. Lineage (NCBI taxonomy): Eukaryota > Metazoa > Arthropoda > Insecta > Hemiptera > Cicadellidae > Homalodisca > Homalodisca vitripennis. Next base: position 85,304 of record NW_025782117.1, read on the forward strand.
CGAACGGCTGTTTGGGAAAGGTCCTTGTATATATACCAGTGTATTTTATCTTTGTCAAACGGCCCCAATAACAGATTCAATAAAAAAAACAGCAGGCGCTCACAACTGATCTTCCATTTCGGTATCCATTGCTGATTAATCATCTAAAAATATTAAAAATTTTTTCCCATAAAATTCAAATAATTGGTAAATGGACTGAAATTTTTCCATATTACTTTAGAAAAATTGAAGGGAGGAACAGATACTTGGGGCGATAGTTTGATATATTTTCAGGGTCGTATTTTTTGTAAGAAGGGATTTTTTTTTTATTGTTTGGAAAAAAATGCCTGATACAAATGATAGAAATTTTATTAGGTGACACTATAATTTTTACTGATGCGGTTTTTCACAAAAACCCTGGCTTTTAATTCCGTAACCGGAAATTTCATCATGCCCCACTGGACTATTTATGTTTTAAAATGATTGTATGAATTTTTTTCAACCTCCTTTTTTATTATCGCTTTCAGCTTCAAACTTTTGGTTTTACAAAACACTGCATGTATAAAATCCAGTTTCCACATCAATCTTCCCCATTTTGATTATTACTATTTTGGACTTCAAATCTGTAACAAATTGTAACTAAAATAATCAAATTTAAACATATTTAGCAATATTTTTTTAGGGTCTACAACTATTTCTGAATCTTGTTTTTAAAAATTATATATTTTAAATTGGGTTTTTATTCATTTTCCCCAAACTCAGAGTTAATTATACTCCAAACGCAGTTTTATTGAATGGATTGTCAGAGTTTTCAATTTTTTTTTTGGGAAATATTTGTTTTTTAGCTTTATTTAATTCTTTTTTGTAAATAGTCTTTTTTTCCTGTGATCTAAATATGTTTTTTAAAAAACTATTAAACTTCTTTTTATTTCGATAATACATTTGTTAAATTTGGATAATATGTTTTTGTTTTTAAACTTTTAAAAAACTTTAGGAATCCTTGTACATTTTTTATTTTTCTTTTTGTAACCTATATTTTGGGAAAAGCTGATCAAAATAGAAAACAAAAATTTTTGAAAAAGACGTCATAAATTTTGTTTCTTACTCTAGAGTTGTAGACTTCAGACCCACGATTCCCTTTTGAGAAAGTAATTGTGAAAAAAAGATTAATGTTTTCGGGTGAGTATTTGCGTACTACTTTTTTCGAGTCTTGTAAGATTTTGGTGGTTTAAAAAATTTTAAATTGGCCATTTTCAGGCAGGAATTCGTCGAGTAATCTTCAGTGTTATGCAGTATGTTGATTTCCCATTAGAAGTGAAAGTTTTCAACGAGGCTCTAAAATCTTGATATAAAATAAATGCCAAATTTACAAAAATGTACTTAGCGCAAGCTCTGGAGAGATCGGGTGCCCTTCAGAGAAAAATTAAAACAAAGAAAGGCCAAAGCATGGGTTTCGGAATTTTATATAAAAAAGATCAGAAAAGACTTATTTTAGCCATCTTCTTATCATATGTTAATTGTAAGTATTTCTATGTTTGTACCTATAGTTTTTATAAACTGTGATTGTTTGCACGTTTCAAACACAAATAACCAGATGGTTGTCCTATAGGTAATATAGTCAACTATGTATATTACCTAGTATAAATACAAAAGTTCTTTAAGATTATTCTCATTTACTGGCCTGAAAGTGGTTGAGTAAAATAAAATTTATTATGAAAATTAAAATTTATAATATTTTTAAATAGTTATTTGCTTTAAAAAAATGTAATTTGTTTTAATTCATGTATTGTAACGTATCTGTATACCACTCAGAAAAAATCAATAAAAGTTTGGGGTTAAACATTAACAGCTGACTGTCTGAAAATCTGATATACCTGTTAGATTACGATAGATAAAAACTAACCCTTAAAAATGGTTCATCTATCCTTGGAAAATTGTTTTGGTTTTAAAAAAAGGGAAATTAGTGTACACAAATTTATTCACTATATTTTTAATAAAATTTCTCTGACTAAAACTGCACTTCGGATGTATGTTTTTAAATTGCCAATTTTTGTATGTAGGTCAGATCTTTAACTGGTACTTAAAACTTCTTTTATCTTCTGTAGTTTTTGTAAATTGTAATCCTGGAAGGTTCAACCGACCTGTTTTTTGGTGTTGAGTCGGATTAAACTTTTCCAAAGGAGTGTGATCGACTTCAAAAGGGTCAATTAGGGTTTTACCACATTATTACCCATCAAAGACCTTCCAAAATTACTTACATAAATCAAAGTCTTAAATGAGTTGATTTTTAAAAATGTTTTAATGGTCTTTTAATTTTTTTTTTATCCTGTTTTCTAGTTGAAAATCTTTTGGTTTTCCGATGTGGGTTTTGTTTTTAACCTATGCCAACAAGGGTTTTTGTTTTGTAAACAAATAAATTTTTTTCTTTTTTTAGAAGATTTTTAAAACAAGTTATAATTGAGCAAAAGGGTTTTATAATACACGATGATAATATAATACATTTAGAATTGAGTGGGTTTCCCTTTTAGAACGGAAATTAAAATTTTAAAACTGACATGAATTACTTTTTTTGAGTCTGAAATAGGGCCTTTTAGTAGGGACAGTGTTGGTTCTCGTTTTCTTTTTTTTTTTTTTGTTTAAAATTTTGGGAAATTTAAAAAAATTTGTTTTACACTATTAAGGACGCAAGCTTTTAAAAATGATAAAAAAAAAATTTAATTTAAAAAAAAAAATCTAAAAAAAAGTTGAATAGAAGCTTATTTCCAAAAATTTTTTGGGGTGTTGGGAGGAAGGGGTTTTAAAAAGAACCATAGGATGGGGTAAACTACAATCAAATGGAAAAATAACCAAACATAAAGTTTCCCACTCTGGAATAAAAGTTTTCCTATATTAAAATTTAAATTACAATATGCAATAGCCAAAAGATAAAAGGGATCCTTTAAAAAAAAATATTGCTGTTTCAGAAAAGTACGAAATCAACCCAAACCGGGCCCCCAATTTATTGACAAGAAAAAGGGATTTTTAAGATGAAAATGCCCCCAAAATAGTGGGATTTGAAAATTTTTCAGAGAAAGTGTGGCAAGGGGATTTTAAAGCTGGCTCCAGAAAAACCTATGACAAAAAAAATTTTAAGGCTAGGTTTTTTTATGAAAGATAACATGTAGTAAGTGTACATTTTTTGTAGGAATAAAAAAATTTCAACATAAATTATAGAAAAACCTACCCGAGTTTTTTTGAATGATATACTTTTTAATTTTATTCAAAGGGGGTTTAATTATAATTAAAATTTTATAATATAATAAAATTGTGGAAAGGGCCAAAAAAACAAAAACATACATGGTGTAATAAGAACCAAAAAAAATTTTTCTTTAAATTTTTGGAAAAAATAAAAAAGGGATTTTTTAAAAAAATTTTAAAGAAGACCCTTTACGTTTCTAAGATAACCTTTTTAAAAAAACATAAAATAACCAAAATTTTAAGAAGCTTTTAGGACTACTTGATATTCATACATAATTTTTTTGGGAAAAAGAAATGATATACCCGAAAAAAACCAAAAACTTTTCGTTTAGACAATAGCGATTTAAAAACCTTTGTTATCGTACAAATAATTTTGAAAAACATAAAAAAATTCCCCCCCCTATTTTTAAAAAACAATTAAAAAACTCATTATAAAAAATTTAAATTTTTATCTAAAAAAATATAGTAAATTAATATTCAAAATTTTAAGAGATAACCCCAGAGCATGAAAAAGAAATATACCTTTGCTTTTAAAAAATAAAAATTGGGGGTTTTTTAAATAAAAATGCCAAATTTCTTTATATATAAAATATATATATATAACTAATTAACCCTTTTAAATTTTAAACGGGAAACCAAAACCCCCAAAAAAAATCCCCCCAAAAAAAATTTTTTATTTAAACGCAAAGGTGACCCGATACGGCCCCAAACCCCAAAAATTTAAACGGAAAAAAAATAAACGCTCTGTGGGGTTTAATTAGCCTTTCCCCCAATTCCTTCCCCCTCCCCTGAACAAGTCTTTTTAAAAAAAGGTTCCCCCGAAAAATTATAAAATAATAAAAAAAAAAAAAAAAAAACACTTCACCCCCCCAAAAACTTTAAAAAAACCTCATTCCCCCCCGAAAATCCCCGCGTTTCCCAAAAAAGGTTTTTGGCCCCGGGAAAATGATTCCCCCCCTGTTATGGGAGAAAAGACCCCAAAAATTTTTGGGGTTTTTTAAACTTTTCAACCCCACAGACAAAAAACCTTCGACAAAAAATTTATGATGCAAAAAGCCTTCAACTTAAGAAGATTTTTTTTATTAAAAATAGACCAATTTTAAAAGAAATTTATTACGTTTTTTTCCCCAACAAAGTAAATTTTTTTGGGAAAATTTAATGGGCCCAATGTAAGGATATGGAAGAACATTTATTGTAAACCCCAAAAAAGGACAGGGAATGAAAAAGGCAGTCACAGGGTTAAAAGACAATTTCTTTGAAAAAGCTGAAAATTGGGGGAATAGTGGGGCGTTTTTGTTACATTTGTCCCGTAAAAGACCTTTTGGTAGTTTTTTCAACCAAATTTTCACGAGCTTTTAAAATTATATTTTTGGTTTATCTAGCATTTAAATAAATGGGAAAAAACAGGGTAAAGACCTAAAATGGGGGAAAATCTGTAATTAGGAAAATTCCGGAATACATTGGGATATATATCCCCCAAAAATTTTTCCCAAAAAATAGTACTTTTATCCCAAAAATTTCCCGAAGCACATCAATGATGCCTTCACAAAAAAGGGTGGATTTAAGTGGTTTTTGGGAAAAAAAAAGGGAAATTTTACACTAAATCCTCATTGACCTGTCCTTTTAAGACTAAAAAGTCCCCAAAAAAACCCAAAAACACACAAAATCTTAAAAAATGAAATTTTTTTGGGAAAGTAGGGTGAACATTTAAAAAGGAATTTCCCCCAAAACTTTTTTTTTTTTTTTTTTTTTTTTTTAATGGCCTTCTCAGGGCCTACTTAAGTATGTATTTTTTTTTTTCCAACAGGCAACAATGCAAATTAACTAAATCATCCGAAATATTTTAGCCGTTTTGGGTTAAAGGAGCCAGATTTGACACTTTTTGAACCCAAGAAGTCTTTCCCAAAAGCAAACGTTTATATGTTTTTTGGTCGAGAAAATTTGGCAAACTAAAAATGTGTCCCCCGTAAAATGAATTTGGGAAAGGGGAGTTAGGCACCTTTTAACCAAAGTGACTCTTAGTTTCTACGTATGAAAGTATTTTTTTCTTCCCTTTTAGACAACAAGGAAAATTTTCTAAGGTACTTTGGGAAAAAACTTTTGAATTTGAAGTTATGACAACGGCAAAAAGGAAACGCTTTTTCATTCCATTTAAACCAGAAATATCCTACACGTGCAAAGCATGGGTATAAGAACAGTTTTAACTGCGATAATAACCCGAAATTTTTTTTTTAAATAAAAAACTATTTGATGTAGGTCTACTTTTGGTTTTTAACAATTTCCCTAGACTCCAAACATTTTTAATTCACAAGTGCTTTTAAATAAGTAGTATTTGGATTTCGATTTTTAAAATTGTGTGTGAAATCAAAGGATAACAAACTTTTTTACAGTTTTTAATAACATTTTTTAACAGTTTTTAATAAAAACAAGAAAAAATTCCCAAAATTTAAAAATAAACCAAAAATTAATTTTTATTTTTTTTTTGGGAAAAAAAAAAGTACAGGAATTCTGAAAAAGAAATTTTGGGGGAAAAAAAAAAATTTTTTTTGTTTTTGAAATAACCCCAAATTGGGTTTTAATTTCTTTTCTCCTTAGGAAAATTTTAAAATTCTGGTCAGGGTCAAAAATTATATTTAAGAGAGGAAAAAATTGAGGACTTCCCCGTACAAAGTTTAAAGTGGGCCCTTTTTGTAAAATTCAGGTTTGGTTCAAAACTAAGGTTTGGGAGAGAGTATTAGATATGTTTTATGGGTTTAGAAAAATTAATAAACGAAAAAGAAAAATTTACCATTTAATAGTTGGGGTACGACAATGTAAATTGAAAAATCGGACAATTTTGAAAAATAACATTATTTTAAGAATAGTTTTATGAATCGGCCCTTTGGGATTTTAAGTAATGCTTTAAAAGTATGCTAAAACAGTGACAGAACCAGTAAAATGATTTCTTTTATCAGCAAGTGTCAATCTACACGATTTTCATTATAAATTATAAAATATTTATTCATTACAAATTCCGATTATGGTCATCTGGAAGGTTGCCTCAGATGTTCAGTTACAGTTGTTTGTACAAAATGCTTTCCCTAAATTAGGTTCGTTCGCCATACTTACATTTCGCGTCATTTTACATTATTATTAACACGCTTTTATGAGCTTCGTTTGTATCTATGTAACAGAATCTTTGAGCATAATTTTCACCAATTTCCAGAAGTCTGATTAATGTGAAACTTTGCATACGTATCAAGGACCGATGACAATGCAATAATTTGACCATAGTTTTCCATTATCCTTATAAGTACCACCAGGAAATTAAAAAATTCTTTTATAGATCCTCGTGATAGAGCAAACCCGCGCGATCTGCGCAAACCCCCAGCGTTCAAGTCCCCGGGTTAAAATCTGCGAAACCCCCACTTCAGGTCCCCCATTCACCCTCGGTTTTCCCTTGGATGTGCTTGACTCTCTTAAAAAGTAATATTATAGTAGTCATCCAGTCTCTGCCATTTCCAGTGGTTTCCTTGACACCCAAATTTCTCTAAGTACACGATCCATGCATGCTTTTTTGTTTAGTATAAAATTACATAAAAAAAATTTTTGATTTGTTGTTTTATAAAAACATACTTAGTATTTTTATCGGGAAAAGCCTTTAGTGTTTTTTAACTAATTCCTTTTTCAACAATAATCCAAATTTTTCTTGCATTTTAAATTTTGATTTACTATAAAATAAAGTTAAAACAAAAATTTTTAGTTATTTTACACATTACCGAAAAAACGTGTAGCTAAAAAATTTAAAATAATAAAAGTACCAAAATAAGGGTATTTTTAAAGACTGAACAAACAGTAACCTTTAAATTTTTTTATTATGTATGTTTTATTTTTGATATATATCAAAGAAAAAGTGAGGGCCCCTGGGGTGAAAATGGTAGCACATTCACCTGGCAAGTGAGAGACCCGGGGTTTCGAGTCACGGCGGACCCAAGTATTTTTTTTTGCGATTCAATGTTTGTTAAAATTTTAAATAAGGCTATTGACATTTATACAAAATTTAATTTTAAATAAAAAGCCCTTTTAAACCAGGTATTAGGTTTTTTTCCGATCATATGTTAGTTTGCTTATTTAAACGCAAAATGTGACAGATCCCGGCCAAATACAAAATAATTAAATCGGAAAAAGTGGGGGGACTCTTTGGGGGGGGTAATTGGTAAACATTGGGGCCGGCAATTTGAGAGTTTCCGGGGTTTTCCGTTTCCAACGGTGGGGGGGCCAAGTATTTTTTTTGCGTTTAAATTGTTTTTTTGAAAAAAATTTTTAAGGCTAATATTGAAAATTTAAAATCCCCTTTTTTAAATTTAAATTGGGGTTTTCCGGAAAAAAGTGAGGGCTCGGGTGGTGTAATGGTACACTTTCCCAACCCGGCAAGTAAGAGATCCGGGAATTCGAGTCCCCGGAAAAACCAAGTACTTTTTTTTGAAAAAACCCTTTTGGGAAATTATTTTAAAACCCTCAAGGGATGATTGGTCGGGAGGGGAAAAAACCCCTTTTCCAACCAGGCTGAGCTCGAAAGGTACACAGACGGCTCCAAAACAAAAAGCGGCAAAAGGCGCGGGAAAATTCGGGAGTAAAGACCATGTGGGGGAGCTGGGGGTTCCCTTTATGGGTCCGTATCCGACAGTCCCCTTTTAAATGGAGGTTCCCCAGCCATTTTGGAATGTGCTTTGGGGGAATCTTCGTCTGCGAAATTTGGGACAAAGGGCATTAAAATTTTTCACGGACAGCAGGGACGCTGAAAGGCCTGGATTCTTGCGCGATCAAATCCAAACTTTGGTTTTGGGGGTTGCTATCAGACCGTTTCCTCCCCTTTCCAAAATCAAAAATGTAACCCCTTTGTTGGGTTCCTGGTCATGAGGGGAAAAATTTTTGGGGAAAGAAAGAGCTGATGCCCTGGCCCCAAACCCGGGCTCAGCAACAATTATGACGGGCCCTCAACCGTTCTGGGGGTGTTTTCCCAAAGGGGTTTTAATCCTTTTAAAGGGTTTCTCGGGAAAAGGATTCGTGGGAGCATGGGGGGAAAAGGGGGAGGTTGCATCCCCGGGGGTTTAAGTGAGTAGAATGGTATTAAAAGTCAACCCTTCCCCCCAAGGTGGCTTCGGACCTTCTCTCATTAAACAGATCAATGTCCCCCTTTTAAAAGGGCATTGGGCTAATTACGGGGCATGGTCACCGAGGAAGCATCTACACAGAGTTGGCATCCTTTAGAAGGATCCACTCGTGGAAGGTGTAATGAAAACAGGAGGAGACTGCTGGGGCACCTAAATCTTTGAAAATTTCCCTGCAATAGCAAGAGAGCATTAAAGGCCCTCTTTGGAAACTTGGACCCGGGGGGGTGAATTTTCCCAGGAGGAAATTGATAGGTTGTTTTCGGCGGTTTTGGGTTTAACTGCGGGAAATTGTAGACTGGTGGGCCTCATGGTGTTTTTCCCGGGGGGCGCAAAAAACCCTTAGGCTTAAGTGCATGGCTTTTGGCCGCCCCAAAAGGGAAAAAAAAAAAAGTACTTTTAAACGATTCAATTTTATTGAAATAATTATAAAATAATAAATTTAAATTTTTATATCAAATATAGCTATTATATTATAAAAAATATAAAAGATTTACGATACGAAAAATTCAACTTAGTAAAAAAGGGGGTAACATTTTTTTAATAGTATATCTCAAATAAGTAATAGGGTTTTTTACAGCCAGTAAGAAAGATAAATGATAAATACTAGGGCCCAAAAATTTCGTTTATTAAATACTTCACATACCAAAACCCCAAGTCCCGGGAAAGGTGTTTCAAACAGCCACAGTTCCTTGGTAGCTTAGATGCCAGCCTTTTAAATTTTTTACGACAAAAATTTAAATCTAAAGAGAACGCGAAGCCCATCTCCAGGGATCAAGCCGACATCTTAAGTGCAAGCTCGAGGAGTCAATTGGGGGCGATGCAGGTTGCTATTTCCCCTTGGTACTATTAATGGGACAGAACCTTTAAGGGGGCACCGATGACAGAAACACACCAAAGGGGGGGCAAAAACCTGTCCAACCTACCCTTGATCCGGGCTCGCGATTTTTTTTCTCTGGACTAGCCTATGTAACACTTAGTCGTGTAAGATTTTTAAACGGTATTGGGATTGAAGAACTTGATTGCTCTAAGTTAACGGGAAATACCCCATGCAATAGTGAAGCTTTAAATGAAATGATGAGATTGCGGAATGATTCTAAAAAAACCCACTTTTCACAAAAACTAATTGATACATCAAACAAAAAATGAAAAATAAATAATATTTTAAAAAAAACTAAAAAAAACACGCTTTTATACAAACCCAAACTAAAAAATAGAAAATTTTTTTTAATTACAAATATTTTATATTATGGTAGTAAAAGGCAAAACAATCATTCATAGTCAATCACCTCAAAATAAAATTATAATAACATTTAAGTTATTAACAGACTAAATTAATTCAGAGTAAAAAGCGTGGGGTGCATTTTACTACATTTCATAATTCTCCTCTCAAAGATAATTAGCAACCGATAGAATTATTGCAATATTTAATATATCAAGCACCCCACGCTTTTTACTCTGAATTAATTTATTCTTTTTAATAACTTAAATTTTATTTTGAGGTGATTTACTATGGATGATTGTTTTGCCTTCTACTACCATAATATAAACTCTTGTAATTAAAAATTATTTTCCATTTTTTAGTTTGGTTAGCTATAAAAGCGTGTTTTTTTAGTTTTTTAAACTTTTATTTATTTTTAAAATTACATTTTTTTACACATTTTTTAAAACATTAAAATCAGTAAAGTCTTGTGATTTTCTCTAAATGTTGTACAACATTTTATGTAACTTATTGTAAAATATTTAGAATATTTTGCACTTGCCATTAAAGGGGAGGGGATACTGACACTTTTTACGCAAAGAGGCATTTTTTTTAAAAACAAAAATGCACAGGGGAAAAATTACGTTGTCTATGAAAATCTTGCCTGAAAAAAACTGTTTAGACAAATCAATTTAATAATTTAAACACGTTTGTTTGATGTACACAAATCAAACTATACAAGCAAATATTCATTTAGAGTTGTTACAGTAAGGTGTAATAACCACTGAACCACACTAGCATATTTATGGGTTTCTTTATGCCGTAATGGGAACTATGATTAGCATGAATTTGTTACATTTGTCATTGAACAGAAATATTGTATCTTATATTGTTATTGATTAATTATGTTGTATGGATTATGTACATTTTGGGCCTTGACGTAGAATTTAGTAGTATATATAGTCTTTTGGGAAATTTAAAATTTCGTTATAAATAATCAATGTTAAACATTAATACCAGTACTTATTCTGTTTAGGAGGCAGAAGTTTCAAAGTACTATGAAAAGCTGCAGCTCTGGGGAAAATTTTTGGGGGTGGAATGGGTCTTGTCAGGGGGCACTACACTGAAGCAAATAACATTGTGGGGGTATGATTAATTTTGAAAAACTTAACAAAAATTTAATTAAAACATTTTTGTTAACCAACATCTTTGATCAGAATTCAGAAATCCATAAAAAGTTTCATTGTTGCCTAGAGATGTGCCCTTGATTCCTTCACATTTCATTTTTTCGAAGCCTCTGTTCTGTCGGGGCAGTTTACCAACGGACAAAATTCCCCGAAACAGGGAAAAGTTAAATGTTTTTTTCTAATCTATAAAGTGTTGTAAAAAATAACGATTTAGAAAAAATTGTTTGAAATAATAATATTTGTTTCATACTTGAAATAGTACTGTATTCCTTTTTAAACATAGTGTATTCCTTTAGATACATTGTTGAAACAATATCTAATTTAGCAATAAAGGTATAAAAAATTTTTTTTAAAAAAAAATAAACATTTTTTTTGTCTAGAAATCTTTAATTTTATTATGTCAAATATAAATTAAATTTACTAAGTTAGAAGATGATTTAGATTTTATACGTGGAAAATTATCTTCTTTTTACATCAAATAAGTGTAAAGATAAAATTTATTTACAAAGACAGCACAAAATAAACTAATGATGTAAAAACAAAACAATATTGCTGTAAATGTAGTACAATATATTTTTTCTATCTGACTTGCGTCAGAGATGTGTAAATATCAAATTGAGCGATGTTTTATCCACTATCTCATGTATATTGATTCTAAAAAATCTTTTTTGTTTACTATACAATGGAGGTATTTCACAGCAATATTTGAAAAGTGAAAATTAAATTTTTGTCACCAGTTCTTCAGTTAAACTTTTTTCCAAATCAGGTATTTTTATTTAAGTGTCAGGCATATTGGCTCAATTAATTTTTTTTAAGGAAACTTCGCCCCATTGACAGAAAAATAAATGTAGTAAATTAACCCTCTCTTGGGTAAATAATTATTGTACGCTATAGGTGCTAATGGACTGAATTAATTTGATGGCTCTGCTGGAGCACTAACTTATTACATTTTCTAATTATAACTTCTCTGAATAATATAGTTACATATTACAATTAGGAGTATGACATGAGTTATAAATTACATTTTAAAATCTCATTGTTGTTCCTTGTTTGTTTACAAGTTTATTTACACTTTCTATTTCTCTTGCCATCATGGTTACCCATTAGACCAATATAAAAATGTTTGCCGAGCTCAGCCAAATCCTATGGATTGACAATAGACAATAGACAATAGACAATACTTATTTTTGCATAATCTTGGAGATCAGCGGGGCGTCACAACTGTTACAGAGAAATAAAAGTAGTATAGTATCTCCGGGGGGCTGGGGAAAACGAAGTCAGGTATGTTGGGAAGCCCTTTCCCATCTTAAATATTCTTCTATGGAGAGAAAGGTCTTTTCAGCAGCCAGTCCTTTAGATGCCGCTTCAGCTGTTGGGGGTTGTGGTTGTTCATGTCATCTGGAATAGGTTGAAGAACTGGCTCGGTAATGGGTTTCTTGTGTAGAGTGTCAAGTGGTGGGGTGGCAGGACAAAGCTGTAGGCTCCTTGTTCCGTACTTGTGGACATCTTGATTTCTGAGCTGCGAATTGAGATTGTGTGAGGTGACTTCTTGTTTGTAGATTGCCACAAAGGTAAGAATTTTCAGCTCAACAAAGGCCGTTTTTGCAGTGTCCCGGTAGCCAAGTCCGTTAGGTGTTGACCCCCTTTTTTTTTTTCGGATAAGGACCTTTTCTAGGTTAGAAGAGGCAGTTCCCCCCCATGTAGCTATGCCCTATCTCAGTGAGATTCCAGCAGAGCAAAGTAACATTCTTGCTATTTCTGAGTTGCTTACTTGAATTAGTCTGCGAATAACATATATCCCAGAGCTCAATTTCTTGCACAATTGGTCGGGGTGTGGGGTTTCCAATTTATTGCAATCGATTAAAAATACCAAAGGGTTTTAGTTTTTTTCCTGGATTCCAGGGCCAGGCAGTGCCTAATGTTTGCTTTCTTGCTCTTAGTAGTGAAGCCCCAAATGTACTGTTTTGATTTGTTCAGGACCGGTGGTTGGAAAAAACAGTACTCTTTGGTCGCAGTGAAAGCCTCTTCAGTGCTAGATAAGAGTTGTTCCTTATCTTTTCGTGCAAGAGTTACAACATGTGGGCCGCGAACATAACAGCTGGAGCCCGTCTTGAGGTGGGCAGGGGGATCATTTGTTAGTAAGAGGCAGAAATTTGGGCCCAAAAAAGAGCCTTGAGGAACTCCTCTTTTATACTGATGGGTTCAGATTTTTTTTTTCTGTGATATATTGTTAGGTATATTGTAGTTTCCCCTTGCTGTTTCCTATTTATTAGGTAGCTCGAAACCATTCTGCTGATTTCCCTACTATGCCTATTGTTTGTAGCTTTTGTGTAGGCAGTTGTGGCTGAGCCAATCAAAGGCCTTGCTAAAATCCAAAAAAAGGGTGTTAACGATGCAACCTTCCTCAGTTTGTTATGATTATTCGATGTTTGTATCAGTGCGGTTGCCGTCGATTTGCCTTTCAGGAATCCATGCTGCTGGTTGGTAAGCACATTGTTCTGGTCAAGATAGTTCGTGAACTGTTCCAGAACAATTTTCTCCATGACTTTAGAGAAAGTTGGATGAGCGGATGGGTCGATAGTGTTTTTTTTCATTTTT
>NW_025782118.1:0-35267 GCF_021130785.1 Homalodisca vitripennis
CCATCCTTATAATCTTTTATAATACATGTATGCATTGTTGACCAAACACATACGAAAGGATAAAAAATACTTTAATTTTCTTTTTTACAATTTATTTTATGATAAACTGAAAAGGTAAATATAAATTGTAAAAGGATTAAATTGTAAATATAAATTTTATTCATTATTTCTATTATCTCGCTTAAGGTATTATCCAAACGACGGTATTTAACTAATAATATTCTCAAAACAAGGTTATTAAAAATGGTGAAGATGTTTTATATCAAACAAAAACATCTATATACATGTTTTATTTTATATTTTGTGTATTATATAATAGAAAATTATTGAATGTAGTTCATTAACCATGTTAAATAGTTATTTGTATATTGTGTATTACAATATTTAATCGGTGATATTATTATGAGTTCGATGGTCTTAATGTCCAAAGATACTAAAATAAACACTATAGTTTACAATAATACACATAAAATAGGCATTTAAATGTGCAGTATATCTCGTTTGTTTACATTTTACCAGGGTTTCATGTTGAAATATTTTATTCTATATTAGAAGTCCATAAGTAATATACAACAATACTATAATTTGCACTGCCCATATATTTTAGTTAGACAAAATTAATCTTTAAAAATGTTGTAATATATTTTGATCTTGCAGATAAACCTGCGATATTTGCAAAAACATAACAAACCTACTAGGAAAATAAATCAATCTATTGGGAAATATGTTTAAATAGCTATTTTAGTGATCAATGTGTTGTATTCAATATTTACATCATTTACTAAGTATTACTAAAAGCAAAGCTACTCCCAGAGTGTATTATGGAGCCAATGTTGGGATTGCTTTGGCAATCTGATTACTGCACAATCAATTCTGTACCTTTTGTATGGAGGGACTGGGTATATTGGTATGCTGATTATGTGCTCATATAACCTCCGCATGCTTGTCTCTAGCGTACAGATGCACTTGAAACGTATTGATATGACAAATTACAATATGCAAAGTGCCATGTTGCGTTAAGTTAGCGCTGAACTATTTAACCCTGAATGAAGTAATTTTTATTTTTCTAATAAATGGTAAATAATATACATAACATTTCGTTCCGTAGAATCTTTATCTGAAAAAATTAAAGCTCATTCAATAAAATGAACTTTCAGAACGGCCAGCTGTATTTGTGGATGATGTCCTTTTAGAGGAAACATACTCCACAAAGTTTCTAGGATTGTTCCTTGACAGAGGATTGACCTGGGATGACCACGTCGACAATATGTGTGCTAGAATTTCAGCAGGCATATACGGCTTGCGCCACCTGGCAAAGCTATGTTCCCCTAAAGTTCTAAAAATGGCCTACTATGATCTAATTCACCCACACTTTGCGTATGGAGTGAGACTTTGTACATTTCAATTTGGATTGGTTTATTTCCAAGTTCATTTCAGCAAAGTATTTAATGCAGGAATTTAGTTCTATGAACGTTGTGACTTCCAGTTCTTGCAATGTTTTGCTTTTATAACAGAGTCGTGTCCGTCAGCATACTGAACAAGTTTTCCATGCTGGATCACAGAATTCAATCTACTAACATAAATCAGAAATAAAAGAGGCCCAAGAATAAATCCCTGAGGGACACCATGAGGCACTTTAATTTTGTTTGATGAGACGTTCAAAATCTCCACTGTCTGATCTCGCTCCTTTAGGTAGGAGGCTAGCCATAACCGTGGAAGCCCTCGAACGCCACATCTATCCAACTGGTGCAACAGTGTCTCATGATGCACACAGTCAAATGCTTTGGACAGGTCAAGAAATATGCTAAGCACATGTTCTCGCCTCTCTAATCCTTCGGCAACATTGTCCAAAAGGTTATTCACGGCATCAATTGTGGATCTATTTTTTCTGAATCCAAATTGCTCTTGATTCAGAACTAGCTTGTATTCCAGAAAGCTTTCAAGTCTTTCAGAGAAAACCTTTTCAAAACTTTTGCTAAACAAGGGCAGAATTGAAATAGGACGATAATTGCTTGCAATGCAATGATCGTCCTTTTTGAAAATTGGAATGACTTTGGTTGTCTTCAGAAGCGATGGAAAAGTTCCAGATTCAAATGAAAAATTTATCAATTTTGTGAGTGGTTCCAATATGTGCCTGAAGCATCGTTTAGTTAACCACACTGACATCCCGTTTCTGTCACATGTTTTTTTTCGAATTAAATCCCTGTATGGACGCGTGCTACCTCCCCCTCACACACAGCAGCCAGAGCCATGGATGTAACCGGCTCCAGAACATGCCCTTCACAAGATTGTGTTTCCTGCAAATGACGAGTTCATTGAAGCAACAGAAGTAAAGTACTTATTGAATTCATTTGCCACTTGTAATTGATCTTCAACAATTTTGCCTTCAACTTTGATTGCAATTACCTTGGAACCTTTGTTTTTGTCTTTACTTATATCTCGAGAAGAACTATTAATGATTTCCCAGGCTGTCTTTGAAAAATTTTCACATTCACCTAAGGCTCTATTAATGTCATAGGCTTTAGCTGCACGTATAACCTTCTTATAGATCCTCCGGTATGTTCTAAAAAATATTTTAAAGTCTTCATGTTCAGTTTGAATGAAAATCTTGTGAGAGAATTTCAGTTTCTCTCGAGAAATAAGAATTCTTTTTGTAACTTACGATAACTTTTGTGTTTTGTGACAGTTTAGATTTTTTTGAATGGACATGTAACATCTAAATTATAATTAAAGCAATCACTAAACGCCCGATACATATCATTGACATGGTCAAAGTTATTTAAAATGTTCCAAGTCTAATTTTTCTGAAATTTATTTACTTGGCAAATGTTTTGAAAATTAAAGACTCGTGAAATTTTGAATTTTGAGATTCTAGTTTACACCCATGAACCACGACTTCCTGTGCAAAGTGATCAGAGATAGCCGTATTCAATACAGAGACTGTTGTGTCAGGAAAGTTGGTGATTACGTTGTCGATGGCAATACTCGACGTCGCGGTCACTCGTGTCGGTGATTTCACGGACCAATTTACATCAAAAGAGCCTAGCAGATCGCGAAGCCGTTGGGTTAGAGGGTCGGTGTGGTCAATTACACTGTTATTTAAGTCTTCGATTATTAGAAAACTTCATTGAATTTGAAGAAAGGCGATTTGAAAGGTGTTCAAAGTTTACAAAAAAATTGTTTTGACAGCCATTTGCGGATCTATACAGTCCAATGACAGTTATTCTCCCCAAAGAATGTGACATGATTTTGATACCTACTGCCTCAAAATGCAAGTCTAAAAACTGTTGCTAATTTTAAAATATTCGGTTATTGATGATTTTTTTACAAAAATTGCCACACCACCTATTTAAAATCGTTTTTAAAAAAATAATTGCCAATTCAAAATTTTGAATTTTGAAGTTATTGATTGCCTCGGGTTTGAAACCATGCTCTGAGACAACTAACACATCAGGTTTAAGCTCCTCACACATGAGCGTCAATTCATCAACCTTGTTGGTCGCGACCTGGGCGTTCTGGTGAATTATCTTGAGATTTTGAGTTAAAATGTTTGAATTTTGAATGTTGTGATTTGTTTTAGTAATTTCATTTGAATTTTGAATATTTTTTGAGGCTGGATCCGAAGTCATCTCTAGGTTGGTGCCGCATTAGTCCGTACCACATATACAGGAAAGCGTCCTTTTTCACTTTCACCCGGACACCCTCTCACGGTGTCCGCGTATGATAGGTGCTGCAGATTTGGTGACGACTGAAGGGTACCAGCCCGCTCTCCGAGAACTTCAGCAGACAGAGGACCCGAAGAAGGCGCGATGGCTACGGCAGCACCCCCGAAAGACGACTCTGGCACCAAAGAAGCAAGGGCCCTCACAATCATCTCAGTCAGCAGCCGCTTACCCCGCATTGAGAGATTAATAAGTCAAGTGATATTAAAAAAAATAATAGAATATTATTACACGAAAAAACTTAAGCCTCAAATACCAAATGGTAAAAAAGTAATAATAGCATTAACCATTATTGTGAATATATAAACTTACCGTAAATGGTATTCTCGAAGGCGGTAGTCCTGCTAAGAGAAATTATATATATATATATATATATATATATATAATATATATATATATATATATATATATATATATATATAATTTCATATATATATATATAATTTATATATATATATATATATATATATATATATATATATATATATATATATATATATGATAACAGGCCACAGATTTGATATTTTGCATAAAGACAAGGAGAAGCCATTGGCCAAACATGCTGCTGAGCACAAAAAAGACAAAATTGAAGAATGTTATAACCTTAAAGGAATTAATAAGGTCTTCCCTTGTCATGAAGAAAATTTAAATAGATTAAAATTAAAAAATCTGGAACAAGCACATCAATTACTTTTAAAATCAAAATACCCAAATGGTCTAAATTTAAGATAATTTTAACTTTTCCAAATTTCCATCTGTGCCATTAATGATATATCAGCTGGGTTTTTGAATGTTTTAGTTGCGTATTTAAATTTTTTGGTTATTTTATTTTATTTGTTGTGTTTCTTGTTTTTTGTTTTCTTCATTTATATTATGCTTCCTGAAGATGTGGGTATTAAATCCCACGAAATATAGAAGCCTTGTAATCTTCGTTTTTCATTTCAATAAGTGAAATAATATATATATATATATATATATATATATATATATATATATATATATATATATATATATATATATATAATGTTTTAGTTGCGTATTTAAATTTTTGGTTATTTTATTTTATTTGTTGTGTTTCTTGTTTTTTGTTTTCTTCATTTATATTATGCTTCCTGAAGATGTGGGTATTAAATCCCACGAAATATAGAAACCTTGTAATCTTCGTTTTTCATTTCAATAAGTGAAATAATATATATATATATAATATTTAAACCCCGTTTAAACCTCTACGTTAATGAGCATGCTTTAGTTTTTCATAACATAAAACTTATACCAAATTTAAATTTAAACTTAAACCAAATGTTATAAATATATATATATATAATAGTATAATAATATATGTAACATCATATTATATATATAGTATATATATATATATATATATAATAGTATAATAATATATGTATAATTTTCAGAAAACCAGACAATTCAGTAATTTTCAGTTTTCCAATAGACCAGACATAATAAAAATTTAAAAAGAAATTATTACAAAATCTTCTTAATACATTTAAAACAGTAAACACCGCAGCGCTATGACTAAACCGTTGTTTCACTGTCTGAGTTAGCAAGGAACAGCAAATACAGTCGTGTAGTAGCAGGGAACCGTGAAGACGCGAGACACTCGGAATACTGGCTCACAGTTACCAACATATCCGTATTATATGGAAATGTGCCTCTAACATTTAAAACAGTAAACACCACAGCGCTATGACTAAACCGTTGTTTCACTCTCTGAGTTAGCAAGGAACAGCAAATACAGTCGTGTAGTAGCAGGAACCGTGAAGACGCGAGACACTCGGAATACTGGCTCACAGTTACCAACAGATCCGTATTATATGGAAATGTGCCTGTAAAATTTAAAACAGTAAACACCGCAGCGCTATGACTAAACCGTTGTTTCACTGTCTGAGTTAGCAAGGAACAGCAAATACAGTCGTGTAGTAGCAGGGAACCGTGAAGACGCGAGACACTCGGAATACTGGCTCACAGTTACCAACATATCCGTATTATATGGAAATGTGCCTCTAACATTTAAAACAGTAAACACCGCAGCGCTATGACTAAACCGTTGTTTCACTGTCTGAGTTAGCAAGGAACAGCAAATACAGTCGTGTAGTAGCAGGGAACCGTGAAGACGCGAGACACTCGGAATACTGGCTCACAGTTACCAACATATCCGTATTATATGGAAATGTGCCTCTAACATTTAAAACAGTAAACACCACAGCGCTATGACTAAAACCGTTGTTTCACTCTCTGAGTTAGCAAGGAACAGCAAATACTGTCGTGTAGTAGCAGGAACCGTGAAGACGCGAGACACTCGGAATACTGGCTCACAGTTACCAACAGATCCGTATTATATGGAAATGTGCCTGTAAAATTTAAAACAGTAAACACCGCAGCGCTATGACTAAACCGTTGTTTCACTGTCTGAGTTAGCAAGGAACAGCAAATACAGTCGTGTAGTAGCAGGAACCGTGAAGACGCGAGACACTCGAAATACTGGCTCACAGTTACCAACAGATCCGTATTATATGGAAATGTGCCTGCAACATGTAAAACAGTAAACACCGCAGCGCTATGACTAAACCGTTGTTTCACTCTCTGAGTTAGCAAGGAACAGCAAACACAGTCGTGTAGTAGCAGGAACCGTGAAGACGCGAGACACTCGTAATACTGGCTCCCAGTTACCAACAGATCCGTATTATATGGAAATGTGCCTGTAACTTTCGTCCTATAACCAAATCATCTTGATTCATTTTGACATGAATTATCATGTAATGGTAATATAAGATTTGTGTCTCAATTACTTATTACTATTTCCCTCAAAGAAGGTTTATTATGGTTGCTCTAGTATTATCTAAGATTTTTACAATTACTAGCTGCCATGATAGCACT
Source organism: Homalodisca vitripennis (assembly GCF_021130785.1). Classification (NCBI taxonomy): domain Eukaryota; kingdom Metazoa; phylum Arthropoda; class Insecta; order Hemiptera; family Cicadellidae; genus Homalodisca; species Homalodisca vitripennis. The sequence continues at coordinate 6,621 of NW_025782118.1, forward strand.
AGGTGTTTATGGCATACTCAGAATCCTTACGGACTCTGAATACGTTTTAAAAATAGTTTCAACAAAATTAAAATTCTTGGTTTAGCTATAATATAGCTATATTATATACAGAAATGTAATGAGATCACACAAATGTATTGTTTTGACAGGCTTTTTCTTGATTAGTTCTTAAAACAATTTAAACTAAAATTTTTTATCTCTTAATAACTTTTATGAACAAATATGTAAACTAGAATATACATCATTTCTATTAAAATAGATTATACTGGCTAACAAAAGTATTTCGTATTTTAAAAAAATATTCTGCACAGAGGTATCTACAAAATTATGAATTAATTTTGAGAGTAGAATACATTCAAAGACATGAGATCCCTTAGATATATAAAAAAGATATATTTTAAGTGGTACTTTAGTAACGATTAGTTTATAATTTCTAGACCCTCTAAGATAATATAGGTAAGGAATAGTCCAGAACACATTTTATATATAACTTTATGTTTGTATATAAAATTATCAGTAATAACTAAATTTACAGCATTTCATTATTGAATAAAATATGTGTACATGGGCTACACATATGCAATATTAATGAAAGCCTATAATAAAAAAAATCATTTATGATATGGAGTGTTTTTATTTATTGTAAAAATGTATATTTAAACATGTATTGTAGTTCTTAGTATAGAGGTTTCTATTATTTACAACAAGGAGTGTTGCTTATATCTAAACTTATATTTCAAATCAAGCTAGTAAAATTGGTAAGTTACTCAATTTAATCACTGGTATATTCGGCATAACAATTTGATGTTTTTGCATGGTTTTTTTTAAAATTAATTAAATATTACGGAAAACATAGTTACTGTAATATGAGGCCGAAGCTTTATGGTTGAAATCACCTGAGCTATATTATGTGACAGCCTGCAAACATCTAAAATATACTAAAATATACTAAAATATACTATAATAAAAACATTTAAAATATACTGTAAAGCCTTTAAGGAATCGCATATAATTTTTAAGTTTGGAAAAAATTTTAACCACTCCGTTAAACCCATGCAATTCCTTTAAATGTAGAATAACAAAAAAACATATTGTTTAATTAAACAAATAAATATACTATTATATAAATTATTTAGCTAAGTGTAGCGAAGCTTCTCACGTGGTAGGCTAGAATAGTTTTTTTTTCTCTTTGTAATGCTGTCGTTACACACAATATCGCGATAACATTCATTTATCTATATAATGGAAACAATAATATTGTGTTCTTTTATGCAGGATCTTTATACATGCATTTTTTGTGCAAGCGAAAATTAGTACGATTATTGTAAACTATATAGTATATATATATATATATATATATATATATATATATATATATATATATATAGTATAGAAGATTTGGCTGAGTATTAGGAAAGTATGTAATTAGGGAGAAATCTCTAGAATGGATTAAGCTCACAATTTGTTGGTTTTTTTTACCTAACACTACGTATAATGACAAAGGCTATCTTCTGAACGTGAGTTCATCTTTTTATAGAGGTGTTTTGCTGTTCAACGTCGCGTTTGATTACTGAAATGTTCCTTATATCTAATGGATCGTTTTCATTTGTTGTTAGCAAGGCCTCTGTTATGGACACGACATGTCATCTGGTACGCTCCTTGTGTTTAAAATGTCATATAAATCTGTCTATTTTCTATTTTAGCACAATAATAGTTTTTGTTAAGAAGGTTTAGTTTTAGTTTAAATTATTGTATTATTTCCTAAACACGTTTAGTTTTTGAATAATAATGATTTTGTTAGTTATAAAAAACCAACAAATATTTTGCTGTCATTATTTATATATTACGATTTTAAATAGACAAACATAAATAATAATTATATATACATAAATGAATAATCTTAGTAATACTTTACTTCCAAATTTTAGAATTTATATTATTAGCAGAGAAGTACTTTTTCACAATGTACACAAAATATATTTTTACATACCATATACTTATAGCTCAGTTCAGATTATATATCCACGCTTTAGCAAACGTTAAATGAATTTACAAAAATACAATTGAGTAGATATATTTACTATCCATATATGTTTAATGGACTTTTGTTAGTAGAATACTAAGAAAGTTTATAAAATAGTACTAGTAATTAACAAACATTGTTATGGTTGTAGCGTGTTTTGCAAAACTAAGAGAGAAAAATATTCTCCTCCAAAAATGTATAGATTATTAATTCACTATTAGTTATTTAAAAAAGAGAAACAAAAGAAGTACTCATTACATAAATATTCTAAGCCACTTTTAAAACGCCGGTACTGAAACAAAGGTAACAGCTAAGATACAGAGAGTATCTCCAGGATGTGCTTAAACCTTCTACTCAGTATCTGAAATTCCTTTTCTGAATGGCCTAAAGACACTTAAAAAACGATTATCTGTAGCTTTGTTACTTTATGTTTCCATTTAAATAATAATATTTTCTGAAGTATAAAATCTACAAGAACTAAAACTTAATTATGTGGTATGTATTACATCTAAAATCATAACGCGTATATAATGATTACCATTGAGAAATCTTAAATCATAAACGAGGTCTTACGGAAATTTAAGGAAATATTTTGGAACATGGTATAATAGATCAATATGAGCAAATCATACTTTGTCCCTTTGTGTTGTATTAAAACATCCTATGTAAAAAAACTGTTATAATTAGGGCACAGCGATGTTATTTTTCTTAGTCATATAGCTTATTTGAATGTTAGTTTTCTTCTGAATGAAAAAACAAAATACTATATGGAAAATATGGATAGTTTTCAAAAAAGAAAAAACATTTAAGGGACAACAAAATTACAATGTTTAAGTTTATACCACAATTCAGTGTGATTAAGATTTTACAAATTAAATTGGGAACTATGGTTTAGTAGTAGGCATGTACTTTTATCCGTATTATAATAGGATATGGTAGATTGATTAATAAGTTATATGTCCAGAACTTTTAAAACAATAGATCACAAATAAAAGGTTAAACAATTTTTCCAAACCTGGGACTTAGAACTTAGATTTTTTACATTCTGTAAGTTTAAGTATAATAATACCATAATACCATGAAAGTATATGAGAAAAGATTTAACTATGAAAATATATAAATAAAAATATGAAATAACATTGACTTTTTTTTATTTATTTTATTAAAAACAGAACCATAAGGAAAACCTAATATAATTTTCCGGAGGTATTAAATCGACTCGCCACAAACAGTGCCAAACTGTGTTGACTAACTACTCTCGTAATATTAGTTAGATATTAAATTGCAAATACTTATATCTGACTTGAATTTTATGTTTAATTATTTATAGTTTAAATTTATATTCGTTATCTAAAACAATGTTTTTCATTTAAAAATGTTTACTCTATTTTATTAGCAACGATCTTTATTCTAAGTTACATCTTTGTTCATAAAAGTTATTAAGAGATAAAAAACGAATAAACTTAACTTTCATACATTATTCTGTACTTAGTAGAGCATCTGAAGTACTGTAAAAACAGCCCAAATAAAATTAGTTATTCAAGTTTTGAAATATAAGAACGTAAGAAAATACACTAATAAAAAAATAATTGTGAGTCACAGACTGGAGTAAATATTTGCACCATGTTTAAGAGGAAATAAAGATTACCTATCACTTATATAAAATAACTTTATAACTAAATTACTTCAAATAGTAAAACAAATGTAAACAATAAAAGCTGCCTAAATATTCAATGTGGAAAACTCATAGAATCTGCTTGTAATTTTATAGCTGGTTAAAAACTTCCTAAAGGACCTCTCTAGTCCGTCCAGGAGTAAAGGGGCAAGATAGATTAATTGTAAATATGGGATTTCCTTTCTAGGCCGAAGCTCAGTAATGGTTTGGAACATCATAGTGTCATTTGTAATTTGACTTTGGTGATTGAGTTTAAATTTCATGAAACTATGATTCATTGGATGCAATATCTAACCTGCAAATCCCTACGATATAATTAAAAATAATGGAACTTTTTGATAATAATTATGTTCTGTAACAATAAGAATGTGTTAAATCGTATTTTTTCAACGGCTAAATTTGCATTATAAAATTAAAAACATTTACAAATTGTAGAAGAAACAAATATTTTAAAATATTATTACTCAAAGGGTGTAACGGTGGCTTCACAGTTAAATAAGCCTTGATCTCGTTTCCTGCTCTTTTATGATCTTATTTCACATCACTAGTTTTAAGTGCTTTAATCAACTCTGAGTCTGTCTCTGGGTATAAATTACGAGTTATATCCTAACAAGCTGAAAAACAGATGTGGGGAATTATTTAGATTGAAAGTCAGGTAAATATTTTAAGTGTGCATATGCAATTTACATATTGCACTTCAAATGTTAATTTAAGCACACATGGACCTGCACTTGGTTGTTTTCCACTATTTGACAATTCAGATCTCGAGTAGATTTTACGTTACTTTGTACGCTGTCGTTTTGAATTTAACAGTATGACCTTGATAGGTGATTTTTAAGACTCGTTTATTTATAAAAACATGAGTGCGTATGTGTGTGGGGGGAAGGAGTGAACCACTTCTTACACCAGAAATTATTTATAAATAATATCACTACATCTGTAAAAATTTTAATTTCAATCTTTATCAAACTTTTTTCCTGAACAGTTTTGATAAACTAATCAAAAGTTCATTTATGTAGATTTAAATCAATTATATAACATTACATTTATAAATATGTTATACTTATGTATACTTATATTTATACTTATGTATACTTATATTTATACTTATGTATACTTATAATATAAAAGTTTTGTTCGCTATAGCTCAGCCCAATCCCATTAAATTAAATACACAACTCTTAAACATTATGGAGACTGCATAGAACCGAATTTTCAAGATACAATTTAAGTCTATTCATACTTCGTTCTCGAAATAATATGCGGGCAGGTCGGGCAGATAGACAGGCATACACAAAATATAAACTATATTTTTTGGCCCCTCCGGTGCAAGACTTAATTAATCTTTAGTCTGTATCACAGTTTTAGTACAGTCTGAGTAAGACACCTTTTAACCTGTGTTTGAGTGTGAAACTAGTAATCAATCACTAAGTAAGTTGCATATTGAGAAGGCCTAACACTGATTTCAGAAGAACGCTATTCTCATTATTACTTTAATTTAAATTCCAGCTTGCAGAGATATTTGTAAAATTAAATATATTAATTCTTGTGTAAGAAAGCAACTAAGTATCCTAGATATAATTATTAGGTGAATATAGAAGTAGAAGTAGTGTCCAGCTTTTGTGTTGTTTATGAAATTAAATAAACTATATATCAGCGTATCGAAGCATCGATAACATGTAGGTAAAGAAAGAATTATTTTAAGATTTGAAGACTTTGGATGGACTTTATTGTTAGTAGTTAATCTCAAAATAAATATATTCTTTACCTACTTAGTAAATTTTTAAATCCCTGGAACATTTATTACGTATCACGTTCCCTGAAAGAAGGAAGATATATAGATGGTAGGAATCTATATCTACTTGTGACACCTAAATCAATAGAGCCCCTCCTATAATGAAGAGGTGCCAATGTGCAGTATTTATTGTGTATAGGACCTCTCCATTAACAGTCATTGCACAAACGGACACAAAGGGAGACAGACGATACTTCCAAGGAATATCTGACCTCATACCTAGATCCAAGTGGAACGTTTACACAAAATTTAATTCTCTTAAAATTTTGTAGAGAATCAAAATTTGTATAAATATTATTCTAAGCCAGATGCAACATACATTTACTTTACTAATTAACAATGTTTATTCACGTAATATATGTGATACAAACATCAGAGATTAGCTAATACAAGATATAAAAATAAAACAGAAAACCTTATTTATTATTAATAAACCGAGACACCTGCGATTGGAGGAAAAGTGAAACAGTTGTTTTTGACCACAAATATAACAAAGAGGTATACCAAATGCTACTGAGCATCTGAATTTTACTGCATGTCTTGTACCAATGAATAAATAAATCTAAACAATATTGTCTTTTTAACGAATCAACAAAATATTACTTTTAGGAATAATAAATGTCAAACAGTTATATTGTAGTTTTACCATTAGCAAACCCGTAGAGTATTTTAACATTATTTCTAATAGTATGTACTAAAACAAGAACAAAATGTAGGCCTTAAATAAACGAATAGGATTTAGGTCCTTAGAGATCGGTATTAACAGTAAATATTCAAATACTATACAACCATTTGTTCTGTAAAAGCTAGGATGAACATCATTTCGGCCCACTTAACTTGAGGTTTACACTGATACTATTTTTATTTACTTTCATGACGTTTGATTCTCAGCTTGTTAACCTAAAGCTATTAACAATAAAACGCTTTTCCGCTCTTTACTTAATCCTTTCACTAACTACTCATGACAAACACAGAGCAGCCACCTAAACATTGAAACTTTAGTACAGTATATAACTTAGACTTACTGCTAAGAGGGTTTGTTTACAATATTTTCTTTTTTTTATTCTTGTACTCAAACTAGTGAGAAGAAAAAATCGGGAAATATTCAAACTTTTTTAATTGCACAGAATGTGGTTTATAATTAACTTACATATTATGAGCCAGCAGTTATGAATGGACCTTTATTTCTACCTGGTGAGATTGGTTTAGACAATAATAAATGTATACTAATTAGACAGGGAGAAGACGGATTGAGATATGTTTCCTCATTAATCAATAAATATAAAGTAAAACTCAAAAGTGGCTGATTTCGTATTAGTTTTACTGTTTAGAAGTTCCCTAGATTAAAAAATTATAAATTTTTTTAAGTATGGTGTCAGATTTCATAGGATAAAAATAAACATGTTCTCCAATACTGCTTTGTGCCAAAAGACAGACACTTATGAGGTGTTTTTTTTAAGTAATGTTTTTGATTTAGCTTCTGTCTTACTTTATATTACAGTTAATGTACTTTCAAAATAACATTACTTTTACTCTCGTTACATTGAAAATCTAGAACATGGCTGGTTTTTAACACGCTTTTATAAGCTTCGCTTTTATCTATGTATGTAACGGAATCTTTCAGCATAATTTTCACCAATTTCAAAAAGTCTGATTAATTTGAAACTGCATACGTATCAAGGACCGATGACAATGCAATAATTTGATCATAGTTTTTCCATTATCCTTATAAGGACAGCCAGGATTAATAAATTCTTTTATAGATACCCTGTAGTGGAGTAAAAAATAAAGAGCTAGCGCGCGATGAGAGCGGCTCTGACATTGCGGTTGAACCGCTCAGCATGAGAAGGCTGGGGGTAGTAAGGAGATGTCGAAACATGTTTGATTACATTCCCAAAACAGAAGCGATGAAACTCCCTCAATACGAATTGTGTGCCGTTGTCTTAGACGAAGGTGGCGGGCACTCCAAAATTCTGTGGAAGGCGGGACTTGAGTGCCTTGACGGTGAGCGACGCCGTGGCACTCCTAAGAGGAATCAACCTGCAAAACTTAGAGAAAGCATCCACAGCAACAAGTAGGGAGGTGTTCCCTGACTTGCTACGGGACAAGGGTCCCACATAGTCAATGAACACTTTTTCGAGAGGCCGCTCCGTCTCTGTCAATACTCTTCCAGATGAACTTATCTCTGATTTTAGAGATGGTCTTGTGAATACCTAAATGACCGCCCACGGGAGAAACATGAAAATAGGAAAAGACCATCGGTATGAGGGCACTAGGCAGAACAATCTTGGGACCACCTCCGCGTCGGGCACGACAGCAGAGGATACCCTTAGACAAGAAGTAAGGAGAGTGGGCTTCTCCCTCCTGGAGCTCACCAATGATGTTGGACAACTCGGGGTCTTGAAGTTGGTGAGAGCCAAAACTCTCAAAGGCAGCAGGGAAATCCAACAGCAGGGACCCACACAACGGTGCTTGAGAATCAACAGGATCGCTGGGTAGATGATACATTCTAGAAAGAGCATCGGCGACGACGTTTTGGGTGCCGAGAATGTGCTGCACCCTGAATTTAAAAGCAGCAATCTTGACAATCCAGCGACCAATCTTCCGGAGTTGTAGAGGATGGGCCTATAGCAAGGAAAGAACCTGATTGTCAGTTTCCAGCAGAAATTCGGAATGCTCTAGGAACCTCCGAAACTTATCCATGCCGAAAACGACCGCCAGACACTCCAACTCATAAATAGAAGATTTATTTTCCTGAAGGGTCAAAGTCCTAGATGCAAAAGCTATTGGTTGCCGAGCGCCGTCGAACTCTTGAGAAAGCACAGCTCCTACAGCACAGGATGAGGAGTCAGTCTGCAAGATGAAGGGCCTACCAAAGTCCGGTATTCGCAGCACAGGAGGTTGGATAATTGCCTCCCTAAGCAGTTGAAAAGGTCGTTCCTGATCTTCACCCCAAACGAACTTTGCGTCTTTCCTTCTTAAAGCGTTCAGAGGGACGGCCACCTCGGCAAAGTCAGGAATAAACCTACGGTAGGAATTAACCATGCCGATGAATCTGGCAACACCCTTGGCATCCTTCGGAGGAGGAAAATCCCGAATGCCTTGGGTCCTGGCATGGTCTATACATACATCGCTAGACGACACGAGGTGACCGAGAAACGATATTTCAGACTTGGCGTAAGACACATTCTCCGGATTGACTATAAGGCCAGCCCTACCCAACCTAACCAATACCTCCTCAAGATGTTTAACGTGTTCCGTGAAAGAATCACTGTAGACCAGAAGGTCATCAAGATAATTAAAGACATACCTGAACTTCACATCGTGGAAGATGGAGTCAAGCAACCTAGTTAACGTTTGGGCCCCCACAGCTAGCCCCATAGGCACATATCGGTACTGATACAAATTCCACGGAACACAGAAGGCCGGGAGAGAACGTGATTCCTTCTTCAACGGAATCTGATGACAGGCTTGGTTCAAATTAAATATAGTGAAAAATTTGGCCTTACTGAACCAATCAAAAGCAGAATGGAGATCGGGGAGAGGCACTGAGTCTATTTCAATCTTGGCATTAAGTTTTCTTAGGTCGACTACCATACGATTTTTTCCATTCGGCTTTGGAACCAAGAACGCTGGACTGGCATACGATGAGTTTGAGGGCTCAATAACTCCTTGATCCAAGATATCCTTGATGATGCCACGCATAACCTCCATTTTTGGAGGGGCCAACTTGTATGGGTGGGAGCGTACTGGCTGAGTGTCAGTTAGCCGAATTTCATACTCAATAAGATGGGTAGAACCGAGCTTGGGTGTGAGGACCTCCGGAAATCTTGAGCAAAGCTCACGGAGAAGCCCAGCTTGCTCCTCATCCAAGTGACCGAACGGGTCCCTCGGGCAGACCTTCCTCACACTCCACCTCACTAACCTGTGTCGATTTGAATTTATCAGAAAAGGGGACTGACACTCGCCGATTGAATTTGAAATAAGACTGGCCCGCCTGAAGATCCAGCACCAAACCTGTCTTTTGAATAAAATCCGCCCCCAAAATACAATCTATGCTCAGGTCCTGGGCCACAAGGAAGCTCCACACCCATGAAAAACATTCAACCTTTAACTTGATTGAAGCCTTCCTCGAAATTGGAAGAGGTGAATTAGAAGCAGTCCAGCAAGTTAAAGAAGACTCCTCGGTGTGCTTCACCATACCTAACCTTGAAATGGCTTCAAAAAGACGGGAAGAGATGAGGCTACAGGCTGACCCGGAATCAACTAGGGCCTTATGCACTGAGTCTCCTACTAAGATATTGATATAAGGGCACACCGAAGATGCTGTCCTAAGCCGTAGGTTTCCCTTTTCTGCTGGGCACATAGTGTCTAAACTATTAATCAAATGTTTCGCACAGGTACTATTTCTTTGAAATGTTTTCTTAGACCTCGGGGGAACTTCAGATAAAACCCCCCTTTGATCTAGTTCTTTGGACCAGTGCGATATCTCCTAGGACACTCCCGTCAAGTATGACCTCGTTCACCACAGGCATAGCAGATGGGTAGACGAAGCCCACCTGAGGGATGTGGCCCAGCCGCGGGATTCTGTACGGCCGTGACAGCCCTGGAGGACTGGATGGGACGATGAATGTTCCTCTTTGCCCTCTGCCGGTCAGCAAACTGCACGCTGCGCGAAGCAATGCACAGACGGTCCAGTTCAGAAAAGGTGGATGGGCGACCAGCAAAAACCAGCCGGGACCTCTCTTCAGGATTGAGACCTTCAAGAATGGCGGTGACCACAGTACTTTCGGGGATATCGGCCATAACACCCTACAAGTGTCCTTCACCTCGGCCACGAACTTTGCCAAACTCTCTTCGTTGCCCTGAGGCCTAAAGAATTTCTCCACACGGAGACGTTCCCTCAACGGACCAGAAACAAAGAAATCCAATGCCTCCCAATGAAAATAATCCAGGGTACCACCCCTCTGGAGAACTCGAACCAGACAGTCACCCAAAGGTGGCCTACAAAACGGAGAAATGACATGCAAGTCATGCAGTCGCAGGATCTCAGATAGAAACCGCAGCAAGGCTTCAGTATCTATACCATCCACCGTTGGTAATCGCTGCAGCAACGGGTAAGTGGGTTTGGATGCTTGTGATACTGAACAAAGGATCCCGCCACCACAGTCCCCAGTCCTCCAGATCCAGCAGGCATTTGGGTCACAGGCCTCCGGGCCCCGTCCACACCCGACACCTCCGACGCCACACGCACATCAAAGTCTGCAACGACTGACCCAGGTATCTGGCCTTCACCCTTAACAGCCGCAGCAGAGTCAACCGCAGTCAAAGTTTTTTCAGGAGCCTTCGCCCCCTCGTCCCTCTCGAGTACAGTTAGCAGGCCGTCAACCAAGGTGATGCGTTCCTCCAACCACTCCTTATCACCAGAACTAGTAAGCTTGGCTCTAAGTAGCGACAGCCTCATATGTAGATGGGTAAGCCGGGACAAATACCTAGCCCTCTCTCGGCCAGTGGGCGGCGACTCCAACCAGTCCTCCTGAATATTCTCAAAAGTCTCCAACTTTGCCTCCAAAATAGGCTTCTGTTTCTGGAACCACACCAAACAACAGAAACAGACACTACACATACCGATACAGATACTGTATATATATATATATATATATATATATATATATATATATATATATATATATATATATATATGCGGGTGTCCAAAAAGTCCCGGGTCGGTTAAATATTTTTCAAAATATTTAAAATAGAGCTAAAAAACCTTACACAAATCTACTGGACATAAAAATCTATTTTATCACATATTCAGTGATCCGCTACTTCTTCAGGGGGGCGGCCCGCCAGGAGTCAGAATAAAATCTTAAATGTAAGCATAGGTTGATATGCATATGAAATAAAAGGTCTTTATTATTAGAGTACAGAGCCGCCAACCCGACCTCAAACGGATAAACGAGTCAAAAATGACAGACGTTCAAAGATGGCTTGAGTTTGCAACTTAGGTTAATGTAAAAATAAATTGATGACCTTTTTCATTTTAAATTAACTGACCCAAAACTGTTTACAAATAATTTTTGTTGTAGAATAATAAGTTTCGTTATTTCTGAGAGGGATCGGAGTTAGTAAGGTTAAAATCAAAAAGCTCATCAGTTTATTTTTTACATTAACCTAAGTTGCAAACTCAAGCCATCTTTGAACGTCTGTCGTTTTTGACTCGGTTATCCGTTTTAGGTCGGGTTTGCGGCTCTGTACTCTGATAATAAAGACCTTTTATTTGATATGCATACCAACCTATGCTTACATTTAAGATTTTCTTCTGACTCCTAGCGGGCCGCCCCCCTGAGGAAGTAGCGGATCACTGATTATGTGAACAAATAGATTTTTATGTCCAGCAACTTTGTGTAAGGTTGTGTAGCTCTATTTTACATATTTTGAAAAATATTTAACTGACCCGGGACTTTTTGGACACCCTGTATATATATATATATATATATATATATATATATATATATATATATATATATATATATATATATATATATATATATATATATATATATATATATACAGGTGAGTCAGAAATATGGTAAAATATTTTATATATATATATATATATATATATATATATATATATATATATATATAAAAATATAGCATTTATATGTTAAAATATAAAATTATTTATATTTTAGTTTTTTTAATAAAACAATAAATAATAGTTTAAGAAACTAAAAAAACACGCTTTTATAGCTAACCAAACTAAAAAATAGAAAATAATTTTTTTATTACAAAGAGTTTATATTATGTTAGTAGAAGGCAAAACAACAATTCACAGTCAATCACCTCAAAATAAAATTATAATATAAGTGAAGTTATTAACAGAATAAATTAATTCAGAGTAAAAGGCGTGGGGTGTATTTTACTACATTTTCATAATTCTCCTCTCAAAGATAATTACCGATAGAATGATTGTAATATTTAATATATCAATCAAAGCACGCCACGCTTTTTACTCTGAATTAATTTATTCTCGGGGTTCGGTATCCAAAAAATGAAATTTTTATAAATTTTCGTGTTTTAATAATTTATGATTCTATGACTAATTCCTGACATTTTAATGCAAAAACTATTAAAATCCGATGTTGGGAACTATTTTTATTTTTATTTTGGAAAATATACTACATGCCAACAATTTAGTGTTTCCATTGCAACTGAAGTATTTGTTATAGTAACACAGTTGTATTCTTCCAAACTATGATTTAGATTTATGGGTTGGTACACCTGCCTTGTCTACTAACAAAAAATACAGCTGTCTATAACTGTCTTCAGTTACAATAAATCAATTTTGTGTTTGTAAACAAAACAAGTTCTGTTTGGTGTATTGTAGTTACTGTTATTTTGATTGTAGAACGCATTTGATTTCTAAAATGCCCAGAAGTAATAGAATTTTTAAGAAGAGAAAAAGTGAGTTTTACAAAAAGAAAGTAGTTGTAGAGTGTGAAAGCAGTGGTAGTGGTGTTGTTTTGGAAGAAACTGTGGAAGATAGGTTAGTTGAGAGTGAAACTGAGCCTAGTCCTACGCCGAATAATGAGGACACAGATGATGTTGTTAGTGCTTCAAAAGTGAAACTAGGTAATATCAGTCAAAATTATAAAAACATAACTGATAAGGAGCCTAATTTCCAAAATGATATTGTTGATTTTAAAAAACTTATAAATGTAATTTCTCAAATAGCAGTTTGCAAACAGTGTCATCAACCGATCGATTTTAAATTTTTTCTCGGGGAACTTTTCATGTGAAGGTTGCAATGAAAAGACACTGGCCTCTTATGAAAACTCCTTAGTCTTGCAAAATAGACCTAATGATGATACAAAATTATATGACATAAATGTAAGATTGGTGTATGGCATGCGTACGATTGGCAGAGGCCAGACGGCTGCCGCTACACTATGTGGCGTACTAAATCTGCCCTCTCCTCCATCACGGTTTATGAATTACACACAATTGTTAGGGTCTGTGACTGAAGATGTTTGTTTTAAGATTATGAAGGAAGCAGTAGAAGAATCAGTTATTATAAATGAAGGTAGGAGGGATTTGACAGTAGCCATAGACGGGACATGGCAAAAGCGAGGCCATACATCACAAAATGGTATAATCACTGCAACATCTGTGGATACCGGTAAGGTAATTGATGCAGAGATTTTATCTAAGTATTGTCGTTGTAAAGACAAATTAATTGGACAACATAGTGATAAGTGCAGTGCAAACTATCTGGGAGTAAGCGGAGGCATGGAAGTTGTCGGATCCCGTGCGATTTTCCATCGGTCCCTACCCACTTACAATGTTCGCTACGTTGAATACTTAGGTGATGGGGATTCTAAAGGGTTTTTTAGTGTTGTGGAAAGCAAGCCCTATGGTTATGAGTGCCTGGTGAAAAAACTAGAATGCATGGGGCATGTGCAGAAGCGCATGGGGACTCGCCTAAAGAATTTAAAATTAAAAGAGGGAAAAAACAAACAAACCGATGGAAAAACAATAGGCGGTCGGAACAGACTGACTGAAGCTGCCATATTAGCCATACAAAAATATTATGGTCTAGCAATTCGAAGAAATGCAAGCAGTTTAGAAGACATGCGAAAAACTGTTTGGGCTGAGTATTACCATTTGCTATCCAGCAATACAAATTCTCAACACGGACTTTGCCCAATAGGGAGTGAAAGTTGGTGCAAGTACCAAAAGGCTATGGCTTGTAATGAAACTTATGACCATTCCAAACTTTTTCACCTTCCTGCTGTCATCATGAACAAGATAAAGCCTATTTTTACAGACCTAAGTGCACCTGATTTGCTTCGTAAATGTCTCCACGGTAAGTCACAAAACCCAAATGAGTCCGTAAACCAAGTAATCTGGTCTCGCCTGCCAAAAACTGTCTTTGTTGGCATACACACCTTGCACTTAGGAGTGTATGATGCCATAAGTTCCTTCAATAAAGTAAATATGGCAAAATGTATAGTTTTACAACATCTTGGAATTACTGTTGGACATAATTTTTGTGAAACAATGAAAAAGCTGGACATAGCTCGCTTACAAGAAGCTCAACGCATGGCTACCGAAGTCGCAAAAAAATTAAGGCAAGCTCGCGCAAGTGCCAAGAGGAAGCTGGAAGATCAGTGGGAAGAGTTTGAGGATCCTGATAACCCTAGTTATGCAGCTGGATGTCGTTAATATTATAATAAAGGTCAGTGAATTCACTTATTTGATGTGTGTTGCCTTTAGCTGCGATTTCCCGAAAATTAACTTTTTTATCACTTATGTACCTTTTTCTCAAGATCCACTGATCAGATTAACATAAAAAATACACGTGTACTTAAGACCAGTACACACATTTAGACCGGAAGACATTATAAAAATCTATTTTAAATTTCTATTAAAAAAAATTATAATTATAAATTATTTTACAAAAAATTAATAAATTTTTTATTTACAACAAATTAAATAGAAACTTCTTTTTTTAACTTTGTTCCGCTCTAAATGTTAACAAAGGTCTAAATAGTAGTGTCCTAAAGTTTGATGATGATAGCTTTAAAGGTTTCTGAGAAAAAGGTACATAAAATTGGCCAAATTAACATGGGAAGGATAGGGCATACCGAACCCCCTTAATAACTTAAATTTTATTATAATTTTATTTTGAGTTGATTGACTATGAATGATTGTTTTGCCTTCTACTACCATAATATAAACTTTGTGTAATTAAAAATTATTTTTTATTTTTTAGTTTGGTTAGCTATAAAAGCGTGTTTTTTTAGTTTCTTAAACTATTATTTATTGTTTTTATTAAAAACTATAGGAATGTAACATACTTTGCTAAAGCAAATATTGCAAAAAATATATGTATAATGTGGAATTTTATGTGTATATGCTCACTTTGTCAGACTGTAGTCCTCCAGGATGCTCGAAAGTTACACTCATTGCACACAAAATGATATCCACCGTACTTTACACTATTTTGCATCTTATTTTAATTTATTTAAGAGCCTTTAATACTTTAATTTGAGCTGATGCAGATTACAGAAAATGGGTGGTGTTAAAGTAAAGATAAAAATACTGTGGGAACTTGTCATCGTATTATGTAAATAAACTTTCCATTTCTATATCTGGTAACTACTAACTTCTTCAGTACGAATTACGTTATAACACGTGTTGAGTAACATGCTTCACTTAGATTTAATGCAGAATTTAGAGTATATATCAGTTTAAATCCATAGTTAGGCTACGAGTTATATATCAATGAATGTAATCTATTTGGTTACTAATTTATTTATACTGTGATAATTCCGTAACACCATATTAAATGACGGTTCCCCGAACCCCAAAGGCGAGTGTCATGCACTAAATCTGATCTTTATACACAAAAACATTTTCACGCAGCAATTTAAGTCTCTATTTATATATAGTACTAATAGTAGGTCAGGCACAAATAAAATGGTTCCAAATACTGGTTAAGCAAGGAGATATCAACCAATAATAAATTGTGTTTATGAAGTCACTAAATTTAATAAACAAAAATTATAACCTTTAAGCCAAACTAAAAGAAAAAAAAACACTTAAAAAAAAGGCTAATAAGAAATCGTGATGTACTCCAACCTGCAGTATGAAAATACATAAAATCATAACATAGAAACTAAAATACCATGGTCACGTTTGAAATCCTATTTTATAGTACATTAATACGGATTATTGAACTATACGACAATACGTAACGAAACAGTAGTGCATATGGTTGGATATAATAATAGTTTTATACAAATTACAAAATGGCGGCTCTTTATGAACGAGACATTCTTTGACTTATATTTATATAATATTGTTCGTTCGAAATCATGAATACTATAAACCACAGAAATCTGTGACAACCAGTTTTGAACACTTTTTCTTTTTTTTTAAAAAAAAGGAGAAGCCGATTTCCATTTATGACTTATACTGCCCGTCTTCATCGGCCACTGGCCTGTGCAAGCATCTTATCAAACAGAATAAGGGGGAGAGTCGATACAGTACAAGGTCGATGGTACTGATAAAAAGTGCAACGGTTCGAACCTGCGCTATCTCTAACTCAGACTCAAAGTTCAACGTCATAGACCACTCGACCATCGGCACACCCTGTATATATGTATACATTCAATTTTCTTGAAGTAATATATCTCCAATAATATTTAACATTTTAGGAAATCCGTATGAAATTAATAGTGCACATAAAAACAGCTAAAATACTTTTGAAGGAAACTATTTATTTTTGCTTGTATAAATCAAATACTCATGGCAGTAATAAAAGTAAGTAACAGCAACACGGTATTCATATTTTATTTTATTTATAGAATATAATTAGTAAAACATTTTTTTAAGTCAATAACGAAGGTCAGCCGTTACTCTTCCTGGCAGGTCAGAAGTTATTTAGTACAATACGATATATAGTTACCGCTGCTCATAGCTGCGTAACAATGTCAGGATACACTTTAAGCACTCAGAAAAGTCTGTCTCAAATAAGTCAGGGTGGGATTCCGATAGGCTCGCAAGTGGAATGAAATATAATTAATTTCACTGTGTATGCAATATCAATTTATTTATTAGTTTAAATATTTAATTGGCAATGACACACTTTTTTAATTATTATTTACCACAATTTTTTAAATGAATAACATGCTCTGTCTCAAAAATGATTGTTTTTAAAGTACAAAAGTACTTTTCCACTACAAGATTTTGTTTAATTTAAACATCATGTAAATCTATATATTTTTAAGTGTGCGACTGGTACTCCGGTGCTGACAACATTGTTTTAAGATTTTTACTATATACACAACCATATTATTAATACTTTTCTATCTGAAAACAAACGTAGAAACAACATTACATTACAGCTAGATATTTAGAAAAGGTGTATCATTGTAATGACGCAATTATGCTGTCAATTTATGTGCGTACTGTTTAACTTTGTTACCCACAGCTTCAAATTTCTATTTGTTTACCCAACTGTTACAACAGTTGAATATGTGCGGGAAAAATACTCGCAGTACAGAGCAAACACAACACCCAGAAACACAATCGAACTGAAATACGCTTTGTCATGGTCTCAGTATTGTAGCCTACACCACACCGGTCTGCTGCTTTCGCTTTGTAATCGATGAATGGAGCCTTATAACTTGTGTATTACTACAGCGAAGTATGAAACTAATGGCTGATTGGCTTGGTTATACACGGCAAGTTTAGTTTCAGCCTATAATACATCAAATTTAAAACTGTAAGTTATTATGTTAATTTAGCCATATTACACTGAAATATGTATATTTGAATCAATCTTATGACGTAAATTCCGGGATTGTTGGAATTTTTTGTGATCATTCATGAAAACTTTAAATTAACATCATAAAAATTTTAAATAATACTAAATTTAAATAAAAACGATACTTTTTCTAATAGTTTATTTTTTGGATGAGGCCTTTCGAACCCAAAGGTTTCATCACCAGGCGACCCAAAAAATTATTTGTGGGGTCGCCTGACGATGAAACCTTTGGTTGCGGAAGGCATTGTCAAAAACAGACCATTTGGAAAAGTACATGTCATATGTATGAATATGTAAACGCAGTAACTTGAAGTATTTGTCAGTCAGTATATTTCAACAACACACTTAAATAAGATAAAAAATTTGAGACTGCATTGTTAGAAGAGCTTTTTTTCATATTTGAACCATATTTAAAAGATTTTTTTTGTACACTTTTGGAACACCTTACACTCATTATACATTAGAGTAGATCAAAATAGTAATATATTAATAACTTAACATATGTGTTTGTGTGTGTGTGCGTTTGTGTAATTAAGTTGAGTTCTTTTTGTGAAATATTCGATTTAAATAAATTAGCAAATGGCATCAGGCTTGAGAAAGATATAACCATATTTATAGGAAACATGGATGGACAATGTTAACGTTAATCGTTACTGTAAGTGCCTCTAATCCTGAGTAAAAGGTTTCAGCATGCTAGAGATAAGTCACTGTATCTTATCCCTTCCCTTTGTTTCAGGGAAGACATTACAGGAGTGGCCCATGTTAGGAGAACCTCTTTTCAACTACTGCTGTTTTAAAATTAATGTCTATTTTTTATTTTCTTAAAATGAGCTAAATAAATCAGCGATACATCAAGTTAGAACTATTTATAGCAATAGATCAGAAGTTAAATTAGCCGATAAATCTTCAGCCAAGAACATTTTACCCTTTACATTAAGTTTGATTGGAGTCGGCTGAAATTACAAACGAATTTATTTTTAACGACACAATTTCTACTAATATTATAGGTATAACAGCATATATCTGTAATGAAGGGGCTCAAGGAATTTATTTTATGTGCATTGAGTAACGTTCGTTCAACTTTAGATCAAAAGCTAGAATTGAAATAAAAGTATTTTTTGGTAAATTATTCTTCTAAATATATTTAAAGTAATACTTAAATCTAGTTACTCTTCTTCTATGTTGATATAATTTAATTTCAGTTCGTTCATCTGTTGGCTTTAAACTATAAATTTATTTTTGCATAGTTTATTAAACCTTTTTTCCTACTAAAAGTTCTGACGTATAAAAGAAACATTAAAACAAAAAACTAAAACATATGATACCAAAAAATAATAATACATATGTGTTAAAGGATCTACGTATTGTAACGTTGATCACTTCTAATCTGAATAATGTTTCTCTTTAAACTCAAATATTTATAAATACAAATAAACGGAAAATTAAAGAAAATTTCCAAATAAAACATTGCTTTTGCTTTTTTGTACTTACAAAGAGTAAGTCGTATCACATGTCAGTTAACAGGTTTCGCCTTATTTGTGATTTCGTTCTGTCATTTTCTTATTTTCTCTAAAAGCTCTCGGAAAAGCTTTGAACAGAACAAACAGATAACTTTTACTTTACAAAGGCAGAGAGAATATACAGTTTGCCAGCCTTCCCACTTTTAGGCTTTAATAACATTCAGCAAAATTATATCGATGGACACGTATCATACTTGAACCCGTATTTAACTATTTGGAATTTAAGTTTTAGGGGGGAAAAAATCTTCAGATAGTTCCTTTTTGCAGCACAAACATTCGGTGAAATCCATAAAGAAAGATGATGTCTATTATAAAACACGACGTTTCCTACGTCAAAATGTAGCTACAGGAAAAGTTTTACATACATAGAGATATAAAGATAAAAAACATATGAGAAAATTTTAAAACATTTCTAGTATGTAAATAATTTAATCCATCTTTGAGTTTAATCTTAATTGTAGTCCTACCACCTACCCAAACCCTACGCACCATTTTAAATTTTCATTTTCATTTCATTTCAAAAAGAAATAACATTTATCAGCTCCGCACGTGATAGGCGCACAACAAAAACCTCCTTATATTTTCGTACTCAATGTTTAAATTTTCTTAAAAAGAATAAATATAATGAAAAATATGGTCCAATTGAATGTCCAATTATATTTATTTTTTCATATAATTGAGTAAATATTTTTTAGGTCAACCATTCCCCTATCGTTCACGAATATTAGTTAAGGGAAAAAGAATTTTATACCTAAACGTACTTTTATTATAACCAATACTTATTTTTTGAGTCCATGAAACAAAAACACCAGTAAAAAGGTCAAAAATAATATTAATTGATTGTCAATTTCATTTATTGAACCGGCCTTAACGCTTTAACGTAACATTTTTACAACCTTATCTGGTTTCTGAGATCGTCAAATATATCCAGTAATGAATTATTTTATTGCAAGAAATGTTTATCAAATTCTACTGCAATATGTGCAAAATCCCTATGAAAACCATGACAGGCTGATTTGAAAATGTGAACAAATTTTGTATTATTCTGTTGCCAGTATAAATTGTGAACTAGAACGTTCAGCGGAAAAACTATATTATTGCTAGCGAAAATGTTTAAGTTAAAACAAATTAATTCCAAGGTCTGATATTGATAATTGAAAAATTCCTTACATAGCACGAACAAACGGGTGGAACTCATATCATTACCAACTATTGTAATACAGTATTTACTTATTAAGCTATGCGATATTTTTAACAACTAACACATAAAAGAAAAATCGTAAAAATACTATAAAACACTAAACGTAAATGGAAACGAACATAAGTCATGACTTTCAATGTTATCCTGACAGTATTCAAATTGTTAATGAAATTTCAGAAGTTTAATCTAGCTTAAGATTACCTTTAATTACGTCGGAAAGGACCGAGGCGTTTTTAAACAACTCTTTCATAACCAGCAAAACCCTTTTTTAAAGACAACATTTCTGGCGTTGTACAGCATATAGGAATTACAAAATATTTAAGAACCAGATCGTTTAATTTATCACCTATTCTATTAAGAAATTAAATATAGTGTTTAAATATGGAGTTTCTGGAATTTAGAGTAATTCTTTCGGTAACTGTACGGGGCAGAAGTTAAAAATTAATAATCGGAGGACCAATTATGAAAATAAAAATAAAACAATGTGCAGAATGGCGGGAAAGTGGGCAGGTAACAAGAGGTGAGAGGAGAATACAACACAAGTGATGGAGTTTTAACAGTACCTTGGAAAACTCGCTGTGTGTAGAGATCCACAGGGGGAAGCAGCAACGACAGGAGTGCTTAGGCGCGACGTAATTGGCGCGTAGCGAACGGGCGTCACCGCTGGCGGCCGCGGTAGAACGACGAATAATCCGCACTGGACACTGTCTTCTCCACTAATACCCTGAAATTACCTCCAAAGGAGTGTGGGAGGAGGATGGTAATGCACATTAAAGAAAAACACTTGAAAACAAAGTCAATACGAAAGGGTCGAGCACAAAGAGTGACCCACGAACTGTAGAGCTACATGGTCTCCGGCCGATGATTCCACTCAGAATGCCGGGAAGCGGCTCGCTCCAGGGGACGCTATCGCCCTGGTTGGTTAGAGGGGTATCTGCTATTCGCCGAACGGGCAGCAGTCGCAAAGCGGAAGAGCGCCCAGAATACTTCAAGGACAGGACCCTTTAAGATATCAGGGGGTGTGGCGCTGATTGGAACAGCGGACGACTGATTTGGGACCACGCTCCCTCTCTCTCTTATACCTAAATGCGTCTGGGCTAGATTATGCTTATCTATATTAAATTAAATATTGAACATACCGGCGGCTTTGAATCATCAGGATTCAACAAATCAAAGTGGCATGATCGAGAAAGAACATGAGAAATAAAGCTAAAGACTAACATCTTAAACTAGGTCTTAACTATCTATCCTAAAGTGTTGAGATAGACTTAAGCTATTGGTGACAAGAACGGCAGCAGGAACACTTTGACTGCCGGGCGTGTGAAGGTACCTTGGGGGGTCTTGAGTTCTACCACACGCACTACACTGTCACGTCCAGGGAAAAGCTTAGTTATTCTAGCGAGGGGCCAACACAGCGAGGGAGAGTCTTGTTGGACCAATACTAGATCGCCAACTTGTAAATTTCGGGAGGGCCGCTCCCACTTAAGTCTTTGCTGGAGGGAATGGAGGTACTCCCTGCTCCAGCGTTTCCACACTCGCTGGGAGAAAGCCTGCACTAGCTGCCAATGAGCCAGCCTGTTATCCGGCAAATCTGCAAGGTTGCGTTCGGGCACAGCCACTAGCGGCGCTCCAATCAGGAAGTGCCCCGGAGTGAGAGGTTGTAAATCGTTGGGGTCACTGGAGAGCGCAGTAAGCGGGCGGGAATTCAACATTGCTTCCACCTGGCAAGTGAGGGTGGTAAATTGGGCAAGAGTGGGAACATAGGTGCCCAGAACTCTTTTCAAGTGAAATTTGGCGCTCTTAATGGCGCTTTCCCAGAGGCCGCCATGGTGGGGAGCTGCAGGGGGGTTAAATGAAAGTTAATTTTCTGGCCGAGGGAAAATTGGTGAATTTGGAGCTTGCCAGAGGAAGTGATTAGTTGCTGTAAAGAGTTTCTCGCACCAACAAAGTTTGTACCACAGTCACTATAGATGTCGGTACATAGGCCTCTACGTGAAACAAAACGTGTGAGTGCGGCTATAAATGCGTCCGTGGACAGATCAGTGGCGACTTCTATATGTACAGACTTAGTCACTAGGCACACAAAGAGACAGATGTAAGCTTTAGTGTGTCGGACAGAGCGGAGGTTGTGAATCTTGACGTTGAAGGGACCACCATAGTCAATGCCTGTCGACAAGAAAGGTCGAGCGGGAATTATGCGGGCTTTGGGTAGATCACCCATGAGAGGGAACAAAGGCTTGGGTCTTTGTTTAAAGCAAGGGAGGCATTGAAAAATGCGCGAGCGCACCACACTACGAGCAGAGAGAATCCAGACATGCTGGGCTAAAAGGGACATGGTTAATTGAACCCCTGAATGTAAGTTTTGTAGGTGAGTGTGGTCTATTAGTAAGTTAACAACATGGTGAGATTTAGGCAAAATACAGGGGTGGCGCACTTCTTCCGTCAAGTCAGCAAGCTTTAGTCGACCACCAACACGGAGGAGTCCTTCAGCATCAATGAAGGGAGCAAGGCGCTGTAGCTTGATGGAGCAGTTTCTTGTTGTCTCGAAGGGCTGCCAGGTCATCAGGAAAAGATTCTCGTTGAACTAATTGGAAGAGGCGAAGTTGAGCAGCTCGCACCTCGACGACAGAAAGAGGACCCACATGATGTTCTTGCCGGCGGCTATGAGAGACGAACCGGAGGAGATACGCCAACACATGGAGCAGCTTGGTCCAGGAGGAGAAACGAGTGAGTAGATCCGAAGGAGGCTGGGAGGCTGCAACGAAGACGGACAGCGGAACGGGCTTCAACTCGTCCAAGGAAGAATCATCGAGCGGAGAAAAACTGGAAGTGGGCCAATCTGGAGGAGGTAGTTGCAGCCACAAGGGTCCGTGCCACCAAAGAGTGTGATGAACAAGTTCCGAAGGGAGGATCCCACGAGAAGCACAGTCTGCAGGGTTGTCAGCACTAGACACATGACGCCAAGAAGAGGGAGGAATGAGCTCTTGGATTTGAGCTACACGATTCGCTACATACGTTTTGAGGCGGTAAGGGAGAGTATGTATCCAGGACAGAGTCACAGTCGAATCACACCACAAAGTTGTAGAGTCAATACTTAATACACTGGAATACTGAGACTGTACATAATGAACTAAATTAGCCAGGAGGTGAGCCGCGCACAACTCTAATCGCGGCAAAGTTACTCGTTTTAGCGGGGCAGCACGAGTTTTTGAAATTATTTGGGTCACACTCACTTCACTATCAGTGTTTATGCACCTTATATACACAACAGCGGCGTAACCGGTCTCGGATGCGTCCGAGAAACCATGTAGTTCACATGAGCTAGAGGGGGTGGCCATTATCGGCCGAGGGATCGACACTTCAACAATGTTTTTTAAGTCGATCACAAAGTCTCGCCATTTTAGCGCGAGGTCCGGAGACAAGGGTTCATCCCAAGATACACCGGAAGTCCACAACACTTGCATGAAGCGCTTTGCTATCATTATGCAAGGGGACAAAAAACCGCACGGGTCGTAAATCCGAGCGATCAGACTTAGCACTTTCCGCTTAGTCGGGGCATCACATGTGAAGTTGAGGTTATATTTAAAACAGTCTGTCACAGGTGACCAATGGATACCTAAGATGGAGAACAGAGGGTCCGACGAAGGTTGAAGAAACACAGGGGATTCTTGATGAGAGGCAGGCAATGGTTGAAGTAATTTTGGGCAATTAGAAACCCATTTCCTCAGTTCAAAGCCGCCTAAGCGGAGAAGCTCGATCAGCTGATGTTGAAGTTGGAGAGCTTCGTCTTCAGTGGACGCTCCGGCTATCAAATCGTCCACATAGCTATGGTGTTTCAGAATGTGAGCTGCCTGAGGGAAATTGGAACCTTCATCTTGTGTCAATTGTCGGAGAGTTTTTATGGCGAGGTAGGGTGAACAGTTCATACCATACGTCACCGTGGTCAGCTGGTAAGTAGAGAGCGGAAGGGAGGGGTTTTCACGCCAAAGGATGAGCTGAAACCTTTGGTCGTCTGGATGAATCTTAATTTGGCGGTACATCTGCCGGATGTCGCACGAAAAAACAAAATTTTTCAGCCGGAAGTGGAGAAGGATATCACAAATATTATTTTGTAACTTTGGACCGGTGAGAAGTACGTCGTTGAGGGATAGGCCTGAGCCGGTCTTGGCACTGGCGTCAAAAACAACACGAAGCTTGGTAGTGCTACTATACTCTTTCACTACCCCATGATGTGGGAGAAAATAATGCGGAGCAGATAAATCAGGATGGGGAAGACATTTCATGTGTCCGAGCGCCTCGTACTCGGTCATGAACTCGATATAGAGCGCCTTCAGGGTGGAGTTATTTCTGGCGTGGATCCGCCTCTCCATAGACTCCAGGCGATGAGCGGCGGTTGACCTTGACGTTCCCAATTTAGTGTGGGCGAGGTTGTCAACAAAGGGAAGCTTGACTACATAGCGACCTTCCGAGTCACGTGTATGCGATGTCTCAAACAGTTTATCACACGCGATTTCTTCTTCCGATTTTTTACTACAGATCGGAAGTTCTTCCTGTGTCCAAAATCGTTGAAGGGAGGAGTGGAGGTCAGTATCTGTGGTCGAGAGGAGAGAGATGGCGAGATTAGAGGTTCTTTGCGCGGTAGAGAGACACGGCGCACTTCCAACAATCACATATCCAAAAAATAGTGCCAAGAGCAGAAGGCATATTCGCCCCGAGAGAGTGTCGCTCATTTGGTAAGCAGTTGAGGGAAGAGAGAGTTGCCGATGAGGACATCGATTGGACCAGGCTTGCCAAAGGTCGGGTCCGCGAGAACAAAAGATTTTGTTCGCATGAGTACTTCCGGGTTAAGTTCTACCCGCGGAAGTTCGAGAGAGATTTTTTCCAGTACATGGAAGGAATGGTTTTGGGCAATTAAGTGTCCCGATAATGTTTTCAAGATTGAGATCTAGTGACCCTCTGGTGTTAGTCATGTTTTGGGCTAACCCAATGACAGTGAGGTTAGAAGGCTGGCGACGTGAGCCTAACAGCTGAGCAGGCACGCTCAGAAACAAAGTCGGACATACTGCCAGAATCCAATAAGGCGCGGAAAATATATGACTGGCCATTGTGGGCAGTGAGTTTGACCAGTGCTGTACAGAGCAGCACGGTGCTTGTTTCAGTGAGAGAGGTGGAGCGCGCGGCACAAGTCAGTGTTGTGTTGACAGCTAGCGGGGGGGGGGGGGGGGTAGAGGCGCAGTGGCGGAAGAGCTAGGCCTATCGGCGCTGTTATTAAAGTGCAGAAGCGAATGGTGTTTCCTGTGGCAAGTCGAAAAACATGTGTTCTTGGATCTTGCATCTGCACTCTTTAATCGGATGATTTCCCAAGCATGAAATGCACCGCTGGTTACCTTTAACGAGGTTGTACCGCTCATTAGGAGACTTGTCCTTAAACAGAGGACATTGGTAAATTTTGTGCCCAGATTTCCGGCAACAAAAACAAAGAGCTTCGTAGTTTGAATTAATTTTAGCGTCAGTAGCTAACAAATTCATTTGCTTGGGGGAGGCGAACTGAACACGCTTTTCAAACCCTCGGTCTGGAAGAGGTAGACAGTATTTTCGTCTCAGAGTGGGTGTGAAGGCTAGCGTCTTCAATCTGGGAGCATTCCAGATTTAAAAATGTTATAATCTCCGTGACCTTGGGGAGGGAATGCGGAGCGGCGCCAGGCTCTCTTTGGGACTCACGATACTGTTCCAATTTCTGGACAGTTTTGCTGTCAAGTTTGCGCAACAAGTGAGCTGACAATAGAGGATTATCAGAGGCGATATCACAGTCCAGGGCTTTCAAGGACTCTGAATGTTCATAAAATGTTGTTATGAACGCTCTAAGTTGTTTAGCATTGTTGCTAGCGACTGCGGCATGTCAAGTATATAATTTAGATGGAGAGTAGTGAGGCGGCGTATGTTATGATATCTGTCCCGCAACAACTGATAAGCAATGAGGTAATTGGCGGGGGTGAGATTGAGCGACTTCACTAAGTTCAGAGGTTCGCCTTCCAATATGCTCAGTAAAATACTGGAACTTAGCGACGTTAGAGAGTGAAGCACTGCGGTTGTACTGTAGTGTCAAACAGGTTGATAAATGAAATCCATTTCATAGGAGAACCATCAAACGTCTGTAAGTTTAATTTAGGCAACTTGACTCCAGTTACCGTCGTGGGGAACAACGCGGGATGATCAGAATGTGATGAGGACGCGGGACGGGAGTTGTGGGTTCAGTGACAAGATGAACCTCGATCAAGCTAGAAATAGCGACATATAGGTCGTTAACCTCATCCTGATCTTTGGAAAGAGTATCTTGATCCGCTGCTTCACTGTCACCTTCGATGACACGTTGAAGGTTAAGTTCAAAGTCCGCGCGTTTCTTCTTTAGTTCCGCGAACACTGTGTTTAATTGTCTGATTTGAAACTGGTTGTCACCAAAGGTGGAGCGCTGGTAGTGATTTTCGTGACGGTTTCGTTAAGAGAAGCAAAACGAGATTTGATAAGATCTGTTGATTTACGATAAGTTTTCGTATTTGAATTCCTTGGGAGCCATTGTGATATCGAAAGGGGCAAAGCAGTTTTACAAATGAGAATTACCAAAGGTTTCCCGATAGTGCCACAAAACAATAAAATGAGACAATTAACAAAGATAATTTAAAAAACAATGGAGGGATACCGTAATGTAAACAAATCAATGTAAGCGAAAGGGGGGGAACAAGTTAAGTTGAGATAAGACAAAATTTAGATTACATTAAGTGCCGGTATGTCCACCTAAGCTACCTTAATAGCTAATCTAAGTACCAATGTTATGTAACCCTAAGGCGAGAAAATATTTTAAATGGAGCAATTATTAGTAAAAAATAATATAAGAGAGACAGTGATAATTGTTATTAAACAATTAAGTAACCCGTGAGAGATATCCTAAGTTAATCAGGTTGATAAAGAGACACAATGTAGAGAACGGTGAATGAAACCTTTTAAAATAAAATTGACAAAATACAATGGAGTGTAGAGAAATAAGTAGCTAATATGTAGGTTAGAGATAAGAAATGTTGCTTTCAATAATTTGGCAAGAGTACACCATAGAATTGACCTACAATCACCAATACTATCGATCAGAGAGTTAATCTAACACTTCTTAACATAATTTACGCTAGAACATGAAACAACAATGATATAATTGAAATGAAAAGGAGAGCAAATCAGTTCAAGTTAAATCTTAAATTGACATGAGAAACTTAGAACATTAGAATGGCAATTAATTGGTTGCTTATTTAACAAGTAAATTACAATGGAACAAAGCGAAATGTTATTCAATAGCAAATTGAATAGTGAGCAATATATTGCTTTAGAAACAATTACAAGGAACAATTAAATTTCCACTAGCACAAAGTTACATTAATGGAATGGAGAATTATTGTGAGTTAATTAATACTATCAAAGAAAGAGTGGTCAATTAACTAAACTCAGATATTGCCCCTGTTGTTAACTAAATACATTACTAGTAATATTACTAATGTGAGAGAGAGTATGGGTGGGACTCGTGTCCGAGTCTCTATTCAGAGATATAAACAGAGTTCCGTTACGGCGAGAGAAATGCAGTATCAAAAACCGGTACAGCTGACTGCAGCGGAGGCCGTGCATTCAAGTATCGATCGGGCCATCAGCTGTTGAGGGGCGGTCGTTAAAATTAGACTGCCTACGGACAATTACGTAATAGTTGTTGACGTCAACGATCCAGTTGCGCGAGAGAAGAAACAATGTTACCAGTACAACACGTTCGCAGCGCCACCATACAAGCCGGTAGCGTCGGTACGGCAGATTCAAAATGGGCGTAACGACGCTGTTACAATTAATTAATTACAACACAAATTACTGTAATCTACAGGACTGATTCACAATAATCCGGCCCGGAGGGACCAAAAATGTACGGGGCAGAAGTTAAAAATTAATAATCGGAGGACCAATTATGAAAATAAAAATAAAACAATGTGCAGAATGGCGGGGAAAGTGGGGCAGGTAACAAGAGGTGAGAGGAGAATACAACACAAGTGATGGAGTTTTAACAGTAC
>NW_025782119.1:0-22917 GCF_021130785.1 Homalodisca vitripennis
GACACAGTGAAGGAAAGGACATGCTCAAGATGGTGGGGATGACCGGAAGACCTGCCTAGGCGTGTAAGTCTAATCTGAAAGCTCACGATCGGGGATGACGGACAGCCTGACCGGCGCGTCAAGCCAAGGAGGGAGAGTTGACGCTAACACCCTAACCTAAGACCTGTGATCCGCGGCGGAAAGGTACTCATGCGGAAAAGTCAAGGCGATCCTGTGAAGGTGTTAAAATCATTTGACAACATCAGTGACCTGTAAGTGACGTCTACGATTCTTTTTCTTATATGTTTTGTTTATTTAGGCCTATTTTATAAGTTAAACTTATCTTTTTGTTTCATTTTGTTTACAGGTGCAAAGTTTTACATCATACAGATGTTAACTATTAATACGTTTTTTTTATTTTTTATTTATATGTATGTGTATATATATAAGGTATATTGTACTAATTATTTACTTATAAAAACCTTAAGTGGTTATAGTTTATTACTTTTTTAATTGTCACAAATAGAAGATAACGGTTGTTTAAATTAAACTTGTGCTAATTCTGTTAACTTCTTTGTCCAAAATATTAGGAGCATCAGGAAAAATTTTAATTTGTTTTTAGTGGAAATTTGAAAATTTAAAAATCCGACCTAACTTTATCGTGCTAACTGAAATCTGGGTTTTGCCTAATGAGATAAATCATTATTAAAAATTGATGGGTATACCGTGTATAGTAACTGGCAATGAGGGTTATCACGGCGGGCGGTGTAGCGATGAACCGTGCAGGAGGGACATGAATGTACTGGTTAGTAGCGCTTCACGACATGCAGTCCGCAGATTGTCTCCAACTAACCTTCCATTACCGGTGTGTCAGACTTTGTCCTCCTCGCTGTGTACAGGCTCCATGCAATGTCTACGCACCAATACTTTAAAGATATTGAACAACATATCGCTAGCCTTGAGGGAAGGAATATTATTTATACAGGAGATATAAATTGTGATATTCTGAGTGATGACATTAATGCAAACAACTACTTAAACTTTATGGCAGGACTTGGGTTTGAGTTGCTTAGTTGAAGAACCAACTCGTATTGTTGGTATTTCTAAAACTTGTATAGATCACTGCTTTGTTCGTTTTGACACAACTATCAATATAGGAGTTATACATGAAGCCCAGGTACATGAAGAAAGCACCAAAAGTTAATCACGGATTAGAAAAAATAAATTATGAATCGTTATTTACTGAGCTAGGTGGGATTGGACTGGGTTGATGTTATAAGTGAATCATCTTTTGTCTGGAGCTTTCGAGTTACTCATTTACAAGATTAATACAGCGTTAAAAATAACACCCACTCTTACAAAACCACGAGTAGAAATAAAAAACTCACACCTTGGATAACTGAAGTCTTGTGTAAACGTTTTAAAAACAGAAGAAAAATATATAACTTATTGAGAGCGAATCCTCATGACGAAAGAATGAAATTATATTACAGACGATACAGAAATAGTTTAAGTGCTAATTTAAGAACTAGGAAAGACGAATATTACATGATTCAGTTTATAAATTGTGAAGGAAACCCTAAGGCTCAGTGGAAATTAATAAATAACTTAATAGGCGAAAGTATAAGCAAACCTTCAGTTAGTGAGTTGGTTGTTAATGGTGAAAAAGTTACCGATAAACAACAAATTGCAACAGAGTTTAATAGGTTTTTTCTTAGTACTGCAGATAAGTTGAGAAGTACTATCAATTATACAAAGATAATTAACAACTCTTATTACAATCACGCCTTTCCCGTAGAAAGTTCACCTAGGACAATATTTTTGAGACCAACTAATCAGGATGAAGTTATCAAGCTTATTAAAGGACTGAAAAACAATAAGTCTTCTGGTTCAGGTAATATTAGCGGTTACTTGTTAAAAAAAAGTACATAATTATATAACGCCAATCTTAACTTATCTTTTTAATAGAAGCATTCAAGAAGGAGTTCTTCCGCAATGCCTTAAAATAGCAAACAGTTATTCCAATATTTAAACATGGCGAACAGGATGCAAACTAACTGCTATAAGCCAATTTCTTTATTGTCTACGTTCGCAAAAATATTATAAAAAATAATTAAAAAAAGATTAATTGATTTTTTCAAGTCTACAAACTTTTTAAGTGAAAATCAGTGTGGGTTTAGGCAAGGCCTAAGTACAGAAGATGCCTTAAATTGATTTCATGGATAATATATACAACTCTGTTAACAGTGAAAATAAATGTGCTGCCTTATTTGTTGACATAACAAAAGCATTTGATACAGTTGATCACGGTATACTTTTAAAGAAATAAATTATGGTTGGCAGGAGTACGGGGGTCTCATGCTTATGAATGGTTAGTAAGCTACCTACAAGATAGAGAACAATATGTGAAAATTTTTATGGCAAATTTAGTGAGTGTGACATTATTAGATATGGAGTGCCCCAAGGTTCAGTTCTTGGCCCCAGTCTTATTTTTCAGTATATATTAATGAACTGTGCAAAAGGCAGGTTACATGGCCGAGACTGACAGCGTTTGCTGATGACACAGCGCTATCATACACTAATCCAAATCTACTAGTAATTTCGCAACTTAATGCTGGTTGTTAAAAATTTAAATTATTTGCGTTTTTGGTTTGATAAGAATTTTATGATATTAACTGAAAAAAACAAAATACACTGTTTTTTATGCAAAAAGCAAAACTAAATTTTTGAAAATCCACTATATTATCATGACTTAGAATGTAAAAATAATAGCAACTGTAATTGCTTTAAAGTTGGAATCGGTGACTCAAATGAAATACTTAGGTTTAATAATAGACTCAAATCTTTCTTGGAAGAGCCATGTAAACACATTAAAGAGAGAGCTGGTGAGAACTGTTAGGAGTTTTTTACTTGTTAAGGAACATTTGTCCAAAAAAAGTCCTGATTAACATGTATCATGGCTTAGTTGGATCTCGATTAAGATATGGACTGGCATGCTGGGGAGGCACTTACGTCAGCACATTATATCCTATCATAATCCTCCAAAAGTCCTTCCTCAGAATCATAACCAATTCCTGTTTTACTGATCATTCCTGGCCATTATTTATAGAGTTAAAAAAATTCTTCCCTTTCGTAATTTGTATATCTATAAAAATTCTAAAAATATTTTTTTATCAGAAGTTCAAAAAATTTTGGAGACGAACGGAAATTTACCTTATACATTAAGAAGCAATTCTGTTTTTGTTCCTAAATCAAATCTAACTATGGTTCAACAATTTTTTTTCGTGGAGTTGTACCGAGGATATTCAATTTAATTTTCTAAATATATTGATAAAAATGTTTCCTTAAACGTATATCTTAAAAATTTAAAATCGTTCCTTTTAAGTTTACCAGATTGTAAAAGCTTTCTCAGGGTAATTTTTTAAGAGAAGTATCCATGTCATAAATTGGCAAAGGGTACTCTAGGAACTGCTAGGCTGTTAGTTTGTAAGCACTTTATGTATTATAAAAAGGATTTATTACTTTTAATAATATATTTCTAATTCAATTACCGTTACTTGTTTTTGCAAAAATACTTTTTATTTAGTAATTTTTATTAGATTTGAAATTGTGTGCACAAACTTGTATATCTGAAGGTTATGTGCTTTGTAGCAATGCAGCACAGCCATCCTCCAAGTTGTTTTTTTGTTAATAATAGGGATTGGCTACCCCAAACAGGCATTGCCTAGGGGGTATGTCTACTATTTCACAGCTTTGTAGATACCTAGAAAAAGTATTTATAATTTAAGAAAAACTGTATAAATTAATCAACCAAATTTTCTCTTTATGTTAATGTCTATTTCAGTTTATTGTTTTATTTTAAGCAATATATATTATATCCTATATATGGTATATCATATGTGTGTAAATGTAAACTGTTTATCAAAGTTGTGGAATAAAGATTTTTTTTGAAAATTAAACTGAAATTGACTTTTCTTGCAGCAAAACATTATTTGATTTCCACCTATAATTCTAGTTTTCATTCTCGTCAATAAAAAGCTGGAACAATTTTGGATTTTAAGGAACAAGGTCATTATCCTTATAACCACTTAGAACATTGCACAGTGTTTATAAAAACATTTCGAGCCAATATCTGCATATTCATCGACATTGTTCTTGTCGTTGTCACTAACCTTCTCCTACATAAATGAAATGACAACAGCTGGTAATGACATCACTAGTCTAAATAATGAAAGCTGGCAATAATTATTTATGAATATCTACAGGTCAAACGTTCGTATTCGATAGTATCGATATTTACAATCGATAATCATAATCCGATTGTGATGGTGGCTGCTTATTATACAGTGGCCCAAATATTACTCTGTGCGAGGAAAAGTAATTTCATTTTAAATGTTCTATAACTTCAGTATTTTGTAATTTCACACAATGAAACCTTTTATTATTTTCTTCAAGAAGACATTAGCTAAAGGTTAATAACGCCAAACTCTTATTAGGCCGGATTGGGACATAACTCCACATTGCTTTGTTTTTTTTATTCACCATAACATTAATTACTTTTTAAACTGGAATTTGAAATATCTATAACATAATTTGGTTTACGTTGAATATACTCTTGAATATCAATGATTCGATATTATCGATCATTCAAGTGTTTGGTGCTTCTTTCTGTTTATTGCTTACATTAAAAATTACGATAAACTAAGTTGAAATTAAATGTTTAAAAATTGTAATACTGAATTATTCATTTGGATAAATAATCAATCCATTCGATAATAATAATCAAATGAGTGTAGGGCCCTCTTCAAATCTACTCATTTTTGTATACTATGTGAAAAATTCATCTCAAGATTAAAGGAATGTAAAGTTTGAGGGAATTTTAGTGTGTGAAGAAAAATTAAACCTTAGTTGTGATCATGGGTTCAATCAGTCACACTGACCTTTCACAACTAGATTACAAATAAGTTTACTTACAATTAAGTAAACTTAAACCTATTAAATAAAAATTAATTCTTACAGTTGGCAAATAGCTTACTTCTTAAGGGTGTCTTCTGGAATAGAAGACAATTTTATTTTGTCTTCAAAAATAACGCCCAGGCATCTTCTGACTGTATTCCTACTTATTTGGGTAAAAATATAGGCAAAACTACAAAATAAAAACAAGAGCACGTGTGTGTAAACACTTGTCTCAAAATGTATTAAACAGAAACTTTGACACAATAAGAACAAATTAGGTATCTTATTGGAAAACTACACTGACTCCGCACGACATCAGTAATGCAACTGCACAATCCATTCCTACTTTCTTCAACTTTTTCTATGCATAGTTTTCTCTTTTACAAACAATAACAATAAAACCAACGTAACCACCGAAATTTACTCTTGGCGGCAAACTAATCCCGCCATAATTTCAACACATGATCTTTATATTTATTTTTTAATACAAAAGAGTATAAACTTTCTCTGTAACGAGGACGTCTAAGAAAGGTTTTTATTCATAAACACAGCTTGAATTCCAAACCATGTTTTAACCACATTAAATTACTTGTTTATAAATTTCTTTCATTTAGTTATAAATAATTTTACTTTGCCTTTATTCATTATATTATTTGACTTAAATAGTAGTACTGAGTACTTATAAAATTATGAAGTATGATATATAAAATTGTTTAAATTATTAATCACTCGATTCTAGCATTATCAATTAATAACCTTCAAAATTTATAATTATTCACGAAAACAATAAAACAAAAGGGAAACATTGCCATGTAAACACTTATTTGCAAAATGTACTAAAATGATATATGTACCCCCACCTGTAAAGGTGCTACTATCTTCAATCCAACCATTTACGCTGTTACATTCGGAAGACACAAAAAAGACAACGATACAGAGAATCTGACTTTGTCGTAATTTAACGCAACTGACTTTTATTTCATGCTTTAATACAACAAAATTATCAGCATTTCATTCATATCTTTTACTTTGAAATATCATTTACTGTATTTAGAAGCAAAATAAACTACTTATACGTATCCAACTAAATCAGATCTTAGTCCAGAAATAATCGCGTTAAAAATCGCATCACTGTGTTTTTATACATAGCTATTAAGGATTTCGACTCTCATAATCCTTCACGACTAGCATATGAAAATCAAAAGGGGAGATGAGAAATTAATTAAAATATCAAAATAGGATAAAATACTAACAAAGACTTCGTCTTCATATAACAGATCAAAAAACCAATTGTGAATAATTCATGAGAAGCCTTTGAAATTCAAGAATGTGTTAAAAAGTAACGTTAACTTATACGGGTAGAAATATAAATTTTCAGATCCCTTAGAGGTTTGCAAACACTGTTAATGAATTTTATTTCATGTTGGAGCATGGCAAACGTCATATCAACGAGTGTATTGCAGTAACTTCAAACAACTTGAGACATTGATTCTAACCTCAATCAGGTTACCGAGGATTAGGTATCTAAAACAACACTTTCCTTGAAACCAAAACCTTCACGTAGTTCTGACGGAATTTCACCCAAAGTGTTTAGGCAGGTACACGAAGCCATTTATAATCCCTTTGCATCCCTTATTAACATGTCATTTCAAGAGGGTATACAGATTTACTTAAACATGCGATTGTGACACCATTGCAGAAAAAAGGGAAATGAGATGGTTGCTGCAACTATACTATCGTTAGAGTTGACTTTATCCAAACCCTTAAAAAGGTTTTCCTAAATAGACTATTGCCTTTTTTCAAAAAAATACAATGTACTTCACTCTAACCAATTCAGATTCGTTAAGGGCAAATTGACGATTGAGGCTATTCACAATGTGGATTCATTCGTGTCGCAAGCTCTTGACTGAATAATCGGCTATGGGAGTATTTTTTTTATCTAACCAATGCCTTCGATATGGTCTATCACAATTTGCTCCTGCGAAAACTTGACTATTACGGTATTAGAGGAGTTTCCCACTTATGGATCTCTTCATTCATCTCAACGAGAATGGAACTGAGGCAGTTCGGGTTCCCTTCAGGAATTCTACAGATTATAAAGTTCTGTTTTATAAAATTCAAAGGAGATAAAGTCATGGGTTTCTCAAGGGTTAGTCCTACATCCTTTACTTTTTATCCTATTTATTAACGAACTGCCATCTTGTATTACAGGCATAAATGCTAGAGTCTCTCTGTTTTGCAGATTACACTTCTATCTCCATAAAGGCTCAGAGACGAACCGAACCTGAAATTTTTGCTAGAGAAACCAGTAATTTAATCGATTGGTTTCAAAGAAATCAGCTATTGCTGAATAAATAAAAAACTAAAGTCCTAGATTTCTGTATCACCAATAGATACAAACTATCGGAGTAGCCAAAATTGGTTTTTGGGGGAGATTGCGGTGTCGTTTTTGTACGTCTCAAAGTTTCTTGGGGGTGTATATTGACAACCAACTAAAGTTCCAGGATCACATTGATTTTGTATGCAACAAATTGAGTTCATGAATATTTTTAATTCGTACCTTATCCAAGTTTGCGGACATTCGAGTAACTTTGGCCGCTTAACTATGGGGAGGGAGTGAAGTATCCAACCTGTCCCATGCTGTGGCCAATTAGAAATTAGAAATGTGCAACGCACTAGGCTAATATTCAAACATTCAAAGGAGAGCGTTGAGAGCAGCATTTGGGAGGAAACCTTTCCGGTCTTCCTGCAGACTCCAATCTTCAAGGATTCCAATACTTTTAACTTTCAATAAATTTTCATTTTGAGTTGTTTAATCTTTGTGCGAAAACACGTTGAATTGCTTCACGTAACAAAACACAGCAATTCATTACAATCTTAGGCGGTTTCAACAAACATCAAAACACCTAAGCAACGCACCAAGTTCCTCCGATCGTTATCTCCGTATTTTTTTAATTTTTGTAAGGAGAATCCGATCCCCCTTTTAAGCCTTATTCTGCCCGTCCTCATGGGCCACTGGCATGTTGCGAGGATCTTATCAAACAGAATAAGGAGGAGAATCGATACAGTACAAGGTCGATGGCACTGATATATCAACGGTACTAAGCTTTTAATTGCACTGCCTGACTCCCTCAAGGCCGAAAGTGACGTAAAAGCTTTCAAGAAAAAGCATGAAAATTCTTCTGTTGTGAAACAGTTGCCCCTACAGCGTTCAGGAATATTTAAACCGTATTATTACGGCCACCTGAATGTTAAATTAATTTTAGTACATGTATATTTTTAAATTGCAATAGTTATTACTTTGTAATATATGTTTGTGAAAACTGATCCTAATGACGCTATTGCACAGTTGAACATTGTGCATAGTAAAGAATTTTGAGTTCTGAGAGTTTCTTATCCAAATCTTGCAACAAATTTACTGGCCAAACCTAACTTGCCTTCCTTCTTCCAAATGTAATGTTTAGAACTTGTCGTCTAACTGCAAGTGTGATATGTAATTATCCATGTTATGTTAAGTTTCTTACACAAAAAACAGTACATTGTATGTTTATGTATGTAAGACTAGGGACGTCCGAATAGTCGGGCAATCGGGGATAGCTGTCCCAGACATCGCAATTTTAGGCTGAGGGAAGAGACGCACATCTTTCGGTTGAAGCAGAAGCATAACAAAAGTCTACGCTTACTCGTATTTAAATTATGAAAATCGTAATAGAAGCATACGTGCAAATAATATTCTAAATCATAGATAAATTTAATTAGGTAAGATAATCGTTATGATTTAACTTTTTATACTGTTGGTGGAGGGCGCCGAGGGCTACGCTTACCCCAGATAACAACAAAACCCTAGAAACAGACCTGCCTAGGATCACGTAATTAAAGTAACGTAATTACTTACGTTTTCAAGTACCTAATTAAAACAGGTAACGGTGACTAATAACCTAGATGTTAAGTATTATTGCCTTAAATAACTTGTGTTTTATTGCCTAATATGAAAAGGCTACTTTTATTGAAAAATTAATTATGTATATATTTTTTGTGCAACTTATACTTCTATATTTGCCTTTATTTACTAAACTGTATATACTACATTAATTCTATATCTCTTTCTGCGGCCTAGTGCCTACAAATACCATTCCTTACTGGATTAAAATATTCACGTACAGTGACAGGACCAATGAACCATTGTTTCACGAATCAGCTGTTTACTGTACACTCACCAAACCAATCACAACGGTTTTGACTTATCAATTGCCTACCTTGCAAGCGACGGCACGCTTGTTCGTTATTACTCTCTCGGTCCCCGCCTGGGGCACCTTACGTACACTCTAGCCACTGCTGACCATACTTACTCTCTCCCCCATGTGTTACTCTCTCACTTAAAATATTAGTTTATCTCTATTTGTTGTACATTTACATTAACATTAAAGTCAGTGCTCTGGATTGGCAATCTCTACCAGAACGTCTCTGCTCCCGGACACCCGCGTCTACCGTGCTCTACAGGACTGGCCACAGTGTTATGAACTATTCGTTTGCGGTCGTATTGTGCGCGAGTGAATCCGTGTAGAGGACATCTTCCGTCTTCACGCCTGCCTACAAGACAGCAGCCTATTTCCACACTTACTGATCACAACCTGGCCCTCAAGAACAGCAGTCTACGGTTAGGTACCTCTCATGAAAACAAAGGTAACTGTTTATTTTCTGCACTTTATTTGAATATGCACTGTTCATAAACTCATTATGTGTAACCTAGTGAAACTCTTGTTAAAATCAGTGTGTTCGGGCGTCTTTCACTGCCTAGTGTGAAGTGGTCCTTCTTTAATCGAGCCTCTAAAATATTATCTAACGGTTCTCATAACCAAAATTCATTCTTTTCATGGTCCTTAGCGAGCCGGATAATAAGAACTTTAGTCCATTGGTGAATATCAGTGCAATCTCAACTCTTATAAGCTCTATACAGTGCATATTTCAAAGCGTGGTTTCAGGTTCTTTCACGATTGCAAAGTGAATATCACGTGCATATCGATTTTCCAGTCCCCTTTTCACTCATATCAGCTGTTTGTCCTCCGCTTTGTCGACTGTATTGTTTTGTTGACAAACAAGCTTTCAGACTTTCACAGCACAGGTGAACTGATTACTGTGTTTAATGGTTACCGCTTCTCAATACTTGTTGGTTATCAGCACCTACTTTGTAATACTCATTATTCTAAGCAGGTTACGCGAACTTAAATATAAACAATCTTGGTTATTGACACTTTACCTTGAGCAGGACTTGCACCCTTATTGCAAAATTAAATGTTTATTTTGTGAACACTATATTCTAGTCTCAGCTTAAAAAGAAAAAAAAGCTACTTACTGCTCACAATTGTTTATTATAATTTCTATTTGAACATTGCTCACGCATATGTATGTATGGTTTATGGTTACTGTCACAACACTACCATACTTTACCACTGACAGGTTACATGTAGTACGTGCGCATAATGTTTTCCAGAGCCTCTGCTACATTATAGCTGAATTTAACTCAACAGTAACCTTAATTGTTGTTTATTATTTAATAACAACTTGTCTTATTTGCCATAATAACAGTTTATTTTATTTTCTCAAAACAAAACTATACTATAGGCCTATACGAGCCTACTCTACTTATTGCATTATTATTGAGTTTTTACCTCAAAAAACTAAACAATTGGTACCTGAAGATGAAATCAATGATTTCAAAATGTACATAGTAACAAAAATAAAAGTTTACAAAAAGTGTTAAAAGGTTTATTTATATTGTATCATAAAATATTTTTTTAAATTGTGTTTCATTGTATTATATTGTTTAGATACTTCTTATTTCTTGGGGGAAAATACTTCAGAGGGAAAATAATTTAGTTTCTATTTTTTATCACTGTCTCAGTTCAAGAGGACAATATTTTGTTTACTTTTCACCTTTGAAGTTTTTACTCAAATTGATTAATTTTCTACAAAACACTTTCAACATGGCGATGTCTCTTAAAGTGGCCCAATGCAAAGCGAGAAACAACTCTTTTCTCAGATACAAAGTATCTATGATTTAACTAAGAAGACTTCCGATCCAAATATACTTCAGCAGTTGCTTGTCAGAGCTAAATCTATTCAGAGACTTAGACAGGAATTTTCAGCGATATTAGACTTGTGCCACGAGTTGGAATTAAAAGTAGATGCCGACTATACACCTAACTATTCCGCATTAGCGAGCGTGGACGAGTTAGTTGATTACGTCTCTGCTAACGTGCTTATGATTGAGACCAAGAGACAAGCTAAAGCTAATAAAAGCGAAAACTATTCCGCCTGCCTCACCTCAAGTCAACGTCCGGCTACCGAAATTGGAATTAAAAACTTTTGACGGAAGCTGCCTTGGACTTCTGTACGTTCATCAACGTTTATGAACAAGCGTACACAACCAATGCGCACTTAAGCGATGTAATGAAATTTCAATATCTCTTGAGCGTGCTTTCAGGCGAACCACTCTCTCTGATAAAGTCGCTAAAATATAACTGAGCAAAATTATGCAATCGCTTATCAGCTGCTGAAGGGAACGCTACCATAATACTAGGCGTCTACTCACACTACATTTAAATCAAATAACTAGACCTTCCTGTCATCTCCAGCACATCTGTGAAGAATATCCGTGCTTTCCTTAATCTTTTTCACGAACATACGCAATCACTTAAAGCGTTAAACAATGACATCACTAGTAACAACCCACTTCTATCAAGCCTTGTTATTACGCAAGATTTGATAATCGGATGGTCACACGCCTAGAACAGTTTCGAAAAAAGGAAGAGCTTCATACTTTGCCCTCGGTTGAACAAATAATTGGAGTTTCTCAACCTGGAATGCAGCCACATTGAGAACAGTAGTCTACATGACAATATTGTGGACCCCAAGAACGCTTCAAGTTATTATTTTGGGCCAAAACCCAGATTTGATAAACCAAAATCGTCTCTTAAAAACGTGAGCTTGTTAGCGGCTTCCTCTCCACCCTCCTCGGCCCTATAAACAAGGCCCATCATGTTTTTATTGCCATCCAAAGCGGTCATAAAATTTATGGCTGTCCCAGCTTCGGCCAAAAGACACCTCAAGAACGGCACGGGATTATTAAAACAGCACAAACCGCTGTTCTTCTTGTTTGGGGACGCACAGATTAAGTGAATTGTCAGTCTAAATTCACGTGTCGAACATGTCGTGGTCGTCATCATACCTTGCTTTACACTTCACTGATCGGCCAACACGGTCCAGTGTTAGTACGTCGGACCGCGTTCGTCCCGTTGTGGAGAACGGCCGTGACGGCGGCCGGCCTGCAAACACCTACACCTGCTGTCCGCCCTCCGCCTGCGACCACAGCGCTCTCACCTCCTAGCCCGGCCGAACACACCACACTAACACGCTCATGGCACACTGCATTGAGACCTCGCCCCTAGTACCACGGTTCTTCTGGGTACTTCTCTTGTCAAGCTCACCGCCTCTAACGGACAAGCTTATGTCTTTCCGTGCCTTAATTGATTCAGGAAGCATGCTAAATTTTATTAGCGAGAAAGCCTCCCAACTGTTGGGTACACAGCGCCGTCCGGCCACTATTAATGTCGCCGGCCTTTCTCAAACCTCTGCTCACGCACGCGGATTTTTAACTCTGGGCGTGGAAACTCTTGCTGGCCACCCAGTTGCCACCCCGCACTCGTTCCACATATTGCCACGAATCCACTTTTAGACCTCCCACGAGTGCAAATATCTCAGGAGGTCATGAATAAGGTTAAAAAATATTATACTGGCTGATCCAACCTTCCACCTCCCTGGTGGCATTGACGTACTTATTGGTGGAGCGCGCTATTTCCACATATTCTTACTCACGAGACCTTACTCTCTTGGTCTCAATTTTACCTCACGCCCTGGGCACCTGTTTTGGTTTCGTGCTGATGGGGACGGGCTCCTGCACACCACTGACGCAGTCTGTCTCTACTATGGCTGTCTCTCTTCTCTCGACTGCTGAGGTGGACCTCCACGCCTCACTGCAGCGTTTCTGGACACAAGAGGAAACTGCCTGCTCCCAGTAAAAGGTCTGCAGAGGAAACTC
Organism: Homalodisca vitripennis; assembly: GCF_021130785.1. Classification (NCBI taxonomy): domain Eukaryota; kingdom Metazoa; phylum Arthropoda; class Insecta; order Hemiptera; family Cicadellidae; genus Homalodisca; species Homalodisca vitripennis. The sequence continues at coordinate 13,034 of NW_025782119.1, forward strand.
AATGCGATGAATATTTTTCTACCACGCACTCCAGGGACCGTGAGGGTCGATATATGGCCCGCCTCCCTTTCAAGGACACCAGTACTCATCTGGGAAGTTCCAAAGTTCATGCTGAAAGTAGACTCTATTCACTCGAGCGCAAGCTCCACGCTCCCACTAATGTGGAGTATTATAATTTATATTCTGATTTTATACATGAATATCTCTCTCTAGGCCAATATGCAGGGCTGCCCTACTCCTGACTTAAGCACTCCCCACTACTTTCTGCCACCACGGTGTTTTTAAGGCACAAAGTAGCACCACAAAACTACGCGTCGTTTTTGACGCCAGTGCCAAAAACCAGTTCCGGACTCTCTCTCAACGGACACTCTGTTGACCGGACCTAAACTGCATAAATAATATTTGTGACATTCTTATGCGCTTCCGCCTTCAGAACGTAGTGTTCTCTTGTGACATCAGACAGATGTACCGCCAAATCAAGGTACATCCTGACGATCAACATTTCCAACTGATGTTATGGCGTGATCACCCCACCGACTTGATGTCCACGTTCAAGCTCACGACAGTTACCTACGGCCTGAACTGTTCACCCTACTTGACCATCAAAACGCTACATCAATTGGCAGAAGACGAAGGTCACCGCTACCCCCATGCTGCTGAGATTCTCAAGCACCAGAGCTACGTCGACGACCTGATCTGCGGAGCTGAGACTGAAGAACTCGCCGCTGAACTTCAAGATCAACTCATCAAACTCCTTCGGCTCGGTCAGTGCTTAATTTCTAAAATTTTAGGTGTGGGAACTCTTAAAGCGGGAAGCTCAGACCGGTGGGTATGGAATACACCCCAGGAAGGAGGGGGCCCTCACCCAGGAAAACTTTTGAAAATTATAACTGTAAACCTTTGTTTTTAGGCCACCTAGACATAATAATACATTCATTTTTATAAAATACCAAGTGATATTTTAATGCTGTTTATTTTCTTTAAGGGTGCTTGATTAGGATGTAAGAAAATAAAAAACATGAATTTTAAATTATTGAGTTTACTCTCTACTCTACTCTACTCCATTAACACCTTGTTGCCTACTTTAAATTTCCCAGAAATAATTTGGTTTGATTTCATTGACCATTTTGTTTGAATCAATGAAGCTCGCCAATATTAATTTTTTAATGAATGGTAAAAATAAAAACAAATTGAGCCTTATTCACAGTTTTATTTATACACATTACAGTAGTAATAATAATACATATTAATATGTAAATGGATGTTTGTTAATATAACAGCTTTTTTATAAGTTTGCATATTTTACAAAAAAATTGCATACCTTATGGGTACAAAACAATATTAATACATTCGAAATAAACCAACTTCTTGGAAAGGAAAAGGAAGCGTTTAATTAACTCACAAAATAAATGACACACAGAGTGGAGTAACACGGTTTCATTTTTTAAAATTTAGTGTAGTTTTAAAAAGTTAAGGTTGATAAGGTTGATATTTTATTTGCTTATTAGTTATTATAACAAATATGTACGGATTTGTAGTATAATATTGTAAGGCAATGCCAATGACTGTTGGGTAAACTTAGTTTTAGTTGTTTGTTAATATTTTAAAGTGAAAACTACAAAAGAAACAAAACAACAATACACAAAACTAACTGTAAGTACAAAAAAGAACTCAGAAACTTGAGTTCAGAACACAACTATAAGTTAGGCATAGGCTAGTTATTTTAATGAAAACTTAATGTTCTGAAATTCTAAAAGATATTTAAAAAAACAGATTTAGGAAAAAAAAGTTCCCACAATGCAATGCTGTCTTCATGGTAAGTTTTCTGCCCTCGTTGTTTTGACTTGGTGTCAAGTGCAGAATGGTGTCCCTTCGCCAGCCAGGTTTTGACGTGTCGCTCGGGATTGTTATCTAGCCACAGGAGGTCCTAGGAGCCTGATCCGCAATAAATCGCAAACAGTGCTAATGTAGAGTGAAGATCTAAGAGGAGACATAATTAGATTCATTGCATAAAACCCACGTTCACATTCAGCACTAGACACTGCAATACTATTTATGATGGAAATCAGTTTCTTAAACGACGGCGGTTGCTCTAGAATAGTAGGTTTCTCTCCACTTAACATAGGCTTCAATCCCTGCTTGAAGTGTCTGAAGTCTCTAATTATATCCTGAGAGCTGCTAATCTTAAATCTATCGCAGATTCGCTGGATCTCACATTCTCCGTAGGTGATGGATAAGTCTTTTGGCCAATACATGGGGTGGATCACTTTGATGTCATTCATGATTTTGGTGTAGTGTTCAGCCGCATTTGAAGATGATTGATAGCAACCTTGAAGTCAAGTTGTTTAGCGAGGCTCCGATAGAACTGTTTTTCTGGAATACTGGGTATCTTGGATCTTACACAAAGTTTAACATCTTGAAACATCAAATCGTCAATAGCAATTTTAGCTTCCACTGAACGTCTTACCCATGTTTTCAACTCGGTTTTCAAACACTTTGATTAACAGTGTTACATCACTGTGGGCTTGGATAAGGTTGAGGCTTGATTTTTGAAGCTGTAAGGACAAATCCGATAAACTCTTCTAGAGCATCGAACATCAATGCCAGGTTGTGTACAAAAGTTGTAGAAGATAATGTACTACCAAAGCCCTTTGTAAGTTGAACGTTGCTTCGAGTCCCTTTGTTTGTCTTCAGATGCTTCAATGAAATGTTTGTACAAAGCTTTTTAAAAAAAATCTGTCCAAAAACTGCTTTTCACCGCCATTAAGCTGGAGGCTACCCAACGAGTATCTAAAACACGGCCGATTTTCAACATTTGCTCCTCTAGTCCTTTAGCAACTTCTGCCAACTCCCTGCTGTTTTACGGTGAACAACTAAACATGTTTCTAATTTTATCCATGAATATCTTAAAATGATTGATTCCAGCTACTTCTTCTATGGAATCGTGCACGGCAAGCTCTAAACGATGGTTCAAACAATGCCAAATGAACAAGTTGGGGGGAACGTTTCAGTAAGCTGTATAGCAAGGCCAGATTTCTTGCCTAGTAGCACTGAAGCACCATCACAAGTTTAGAGAGCAATCATATGGTCTTTCATGAATTCAAAGCTTAGACCTAATGCTTGTAACTGATTTAAAAGTTCTTGTAATATACCAGCTGATGTTGTGCTATTTAGCTCAAAAAGTGTTAAGAACACTGTCATAGGGTTTTGCATTCCCTTTAGAACAGTTCTGATATAAACCACCAAAGCATTTTTGTTTGAAACTGAAGTGGCTTCATCCAAAAGCAGGGAAAATTTAGAGTCTGACTTGATTAGGCCATTTATCAAGTCTGATTTCCATTTCATCAGAAATATGATGAATTATATTGGAGCAAGCAACATTTGAATGTAGGATTCGCCCCATATCTAAGCCATTCATTATTTGAAGATCAATTTCAGTTTCAAACTCAAAAAATGGCCTATTTAGTTTAGCTTGCTTATAAGCTACTAAATTGCCGTGCGGAAAATGCGCTCAGTTACAATCTGCTGCTCTTTATGCATAGAAGCAACAGCTTTTTTCATTGTATCTTTCTTAGCTTCAATGAGTATTTTTTCAGCCTAAAGAATGAGCTCGAGACCCACGGTGTAAAAATATCTTTTTCCTAATAGAGGATTGCTGGTCTTTTTTATTGTTTCCATAAGCGGTAACAGTTCCTAAAACCCACTCTTCGCTAATCTTTAGGCCCTTCGTTTTCTCTGCACCTAGAGTACTCACACACTACGGCAAAACGTTGCAACCTAGTTCTCTGTTCACAATTAACCATGGATTTTTAGCTTTAAATTCAACAATTTGTTCTTCAGACCAACAAACTGGCTGTTCACCCCTATTTAAACCAAAATCATTATTTTCATTACTAACCTTAGCTTCGTCTGCATCAGATCCCAAACCCACCAACCTGGATACTATTTTGACCGACGAGGAAGTCGAAGGGGAATGGTAATCGCAATTATCCTCATTGATCCCGATTGCGTCTTCTTTTTTATCTTGATCAAACAAATTGAAGTTGTAGTCAATGCTTCCGAACTGCAGTTCTCATTATTCGCATAACCTTTTTGTTTCTTAGGGTTAGGTTTAAAGAAATCAACAATTTTTCTGGTAGTCATAGTCAATTAGGAAACTATTTAGCTGCACCAGCACTAATAAGCATAAACACGAACACAATCAACGATCTGCACCTCAAAAAACGAACTTAAGCGTGATGGGATGCGATGCAACTTGTAACTTAAACGCGAAACACACCAAGGTCAAGTCAACTAGTCAACACACTTGTGATCACTGGGGCTGGTGGCGCGGTGAAGGAATGGAGGGGGAAAGGAAGGGGGTGGGGTGGGTATTGCTTTGTTATTGAGAGGCGCAGCCGCGCATGCGCGAACTAGGATGACTCGCCCGTCACCTTCCTCCTGCCTGATTCCGTGCAAGGACTCATCATAGCACAGCTCCACAAACTGCTTGTACGGGCGCTTACTATCTGCTTACGAGTCACTCGCAAACAAAGCATAGCATAATATTGATCCTACCTACAATTTTTTTTTAACTAAAACTTGTTACTCATAGTTTTAAAAGCGTTCCCTTGCGTTCCCACTGAAATTAACCACTGGGCTCGGTGGCTTTGAGCTCCGGAAGTTGGGTCTCGAAACTCTCCGATACTTCTGCAACACCTTCCTGAAGATCATCGGGAAATCCCAGTTTTTCTGCAACCCTCTCAGGAGCCTCATTTCTCTATTTTGGGCCTTAAATGGACCCCTCTGACTGACACTTTTACGTTTAATTTTAATTTTTCTTGTGGGAAAACCCTACTAAGCGTAAAGTGTTGTCTCATTTCTCAAGTTTATGACCCCTGTGGTTTTTTGGCGCCTTGTATAATGCTCGCAAAAAATTATCATGCAACTCGTATGGATTTCTGGCATAGATTGGGATGATCCGCTCCCTCCAGAAATATACAAAAAAATTGCACGCCTTTTTATTTGAACTTAAGCACGTTGGCTACTATTACAATTCCTTCGTGCTATCCCCTACTCTGCTGCTACTCACTGGGGACTTGCACGGTTTCTCTGACGCCTCAGAACTAGGCTATGCTGCTGTAGTCTACATCCGCTCTACCTCCAATGACAACGGTGCACGTAAGCCAAATTATGGCTAAAACTCGCGTCGCTCCTCTCAAAAGAGTGACGCTGCCCGACTGGAGCTATGCGCAGCTCATGTCCTGGCCCAACTTGTGAAATATTGTGTTACTCAATTAGCTCCCACCCGCAAGTTTGGCTCTATTGTCTGCTGGTGCGACTCTTACTGTGACCCTTCGCGTGGATCAAAACACCTTCTTATCGCCTCAAAACCTATGTGGCTAATCGTGTAGCGCCAAACTTAAGAGCTTGTGGCTATGGATTGCTGGGCGCTACATACCCAGTGCTTCCAATCCTGCTGACTGCGCCTCCCGTGGAATCCTTCCCTCTCAATTGGGTGGGTCATCCCCTTTGGTGGCATGGACCCGACTGGTTGCGTCTCCCCTCCTCGGCTTGGCCAGATCCTGATTCCAACCTGGACTCGGTTTCTCTGGAGGAGCTAGGGGAGCTGAAGCATTCCACTCCTGTCATTGCCTTGGCCACAGCACCGCCTACGTGGGACCGTCCTCATCCAGTACTCTTCCTGGAGGAAATTGTTGCACGTAATGGCCTACGTCTTGCGTTTTATCCACAACTGTCGTTCACCAAACCGCTACTTCGGACTTCTCTCCAAGACAGAACGGGACTCCGCCCAGCTGCGAATTTTCAAGACCGTTGCAAGAGGAAGCTTTCACTGAAGATCTGGCTCTACTGCGGGACCGAAAGACGTGTTCTACCAGACTTCAACGCCTCGCCCATTCCAGGGTCCGGATGGACTTCTCCGCGTCGGCGGCAGACTGCGCCACGCTGACCTCCCGCCGAACGTGTCTCACCCGTGCATGCTGCCCAAGAAGCACCCTGTCGTGGACCTCCTCATTGACCATGTCCATGTCAAACATCTCCACGCTGGCGCGCAGCTTACTCTGTCTCTGCTCTCCCAGCAAGTCTGGATCCTCTCTGCACGCAGCGTGGTGAGATCTCGCATTTTTAGATGCCTCACGTGTTTTAAGAATCGGCCTAAAAATAACAGCCCCTCTCATGGGCGACCCTCCCCAAAGCTCGCATTACTCCAGCCCGAGCTTTTCTCTCCACCGGCATGGACTATGGTGGCCCCTTTTTGCTCAAGGGTCCATAATTTACGCTCTGTCCGCATTATTAAGGCCTATATTTGTATTTTTGTTTGCATGGTTACGAAGGCCGTTCACATTGAGGTGGTGACGGACCTGTCCACCGAAGCTTTCCTTGGTGCTCTCACTCGCTTCGTTTCTCGTCGTGGCCTGTGCACAGACCTTTATAGTGACTGTGGCACAAACTTCGTAGGTGCTAAAAATGCCCTACACAAAATCCTCACGGCTGACCAGCGCAAAGTCCAAGACTTTGCTGCTGACCGTTCAATGCGATTCCACTTCAACCCTCCTGCTGCTCCCCATCAAGGTGGAATTTGGGAAAGTGCCATCAAGAGTGCTAAACACCATTTAAAACGTGTCATGGGACTTCACATACTAACTTTGTCTCAATTCATGACGCTCACAAGTCAGGTTGAAGCGATGCTCAAACTCCCGCCCGCTCACCGCTCTCTCCAGTCATCCCAGCGATCTTCTCCCACTGACGCCTGGACACTTCTTGATCGGCTCTCCTCTGGTTTCCGTGCCTGAAGAGAACTTGCTGGACATACCCACGAACCGCCTTTCTCACTGGCAGCTGGTTCAAGCGCTGCACCAACGTATCTGGAAGCGTTGGCAGCGAGAATATCTCCAGACTCTTCAGCAGCGCCTCAAGTGGAGCACTCCTTCCCGCAACCTCCAACCTGGAGACCTCGTCCTGGTACATCAGGATACTCCCGCTCTCTCATGGCCCCTTGCACGGGTCACTGATGTCACTCCAGGACAAGATGGTACAGTTCGAGTGGTACATCTCAAGACCTCAAGTGGAACTCTCACTCGTCCAGCAGTGAAGGTGTTTCTCTTACCTCACCTCTACAATTAATTAACTGTCTCTCTACCACCGCCTATAACCTTTGTAATTTGAGCCTATGTTGCTCTCTCTCTCATTGAATCCCAAGGTGATTCAAGGCGGCCGGTATGTTAAGTATTAATTGCCTTAAATAACTTGTTTTTTATTGTCTAATATGAAAAGGCTACTTTTATTGAAAAATAATTATGTATATATTTTTTTGTGCAACTTATACTCTATATTTGCCTTTATTTACTAAACTGTATATACTACATTAATTCTATATCTCTTTCTGCGGCCTAGTGCCTACAATACCATTCCTTACTGGATTAAAATATTCACGTACAGTGACAGACCAATGAAACCATTGTTTCACGAATCAGCTGTTTACTGTACACTCACCAACCAATCACAACGGTTGACTTATCAATTGCCTACCTTGCAAGCGACGGCACGCTTGTTCGTTATACTCTCGGTCCCGCCTGGGGCACTTACGTACACTCTAGCCACTGCTGACCATACTTACTCTCTCCCCCATGTGTTACTCTCTCACTTAAAATATTAGTTTATCTCTATTTGTTGTACATTTACATTAACATTAAAGTCAGTGCTCTGGATTGGCAATCTCTACCAGAACGTCTCTGCTCCCGGACACCCGCGTCTACCGTGCTCTACAGGACTGGCCACAGTGTTATGAAACTATTCGTTTGCGGTCGTATTGTGCGCGAGTGAATCCGTGAAGGACATCTTCCGTCTTCACGCCTGCCTACAAGACAGCAGCCTATTTCCACACTTACTGATCACAACCTGGCCATCAAGAACAGCAGTCTACGGTTAGGTACCAATCATGAAAACAAAGGTAACTGTTTATTTTCTGCACTTTATTTTGAATATGCACTGTTCATAAACTCATTATGTGTAAACCTAGTGAACTCTTGTTAAAATCAGTGTGTTCGGCGTCTGCACTGCCTAGTGTGAAGTGGTCCTTCTTAATCGAGCCTCTAAAATATTATCTAACGGTTCTCATAACCAAAATTCATTCTTTTCACTAGATATGACATTAATTAGGTACAATTATTGTCCATTTGCTTATAGCTGAAAGACGCATTCAATGCACCTCAAAGGAAGTTAAAAAAAAAAAATTAGAAATAAGTGTAAAACTTTTTTTCCTCATGTTTGTAATTCTATGATAAAATTTGTAATGTGTCGAAGAAGATAACATTCCTATTGAAGGGCCTCACAAAATAATAAGCTGTGAAAATATTAGTTGTTAAAATTTTTCAATGTAGACTTTGAAGAAAAAAGCCAACCTTAATTTATTGTAAGTCCCCTACCGATGGAGAACGGCTGGAAACACACGTTTACCTCGAATCAGTAAGAGGTGCTAGGCGATGTGACTGATTCTTATTTCATATCAACAGATACAATCTGGGCTGCTGGATCTCGCAGCCGTTTGTTAAGCGTCAAAACGTCAACAAAACAAGACAGTATACATAGTTTCAAAATTAAATCTTGTTCTATAAATAACAAAACCATGCGTGAATCAAACATCAAATATTCTTTGATCATCGTTAGTCATGTCAAAAACTGGGCGTGAAAAAAGACATGACATCAAAAGAAGGAAAGGTTTTTGGCGTTGAAATTTGTAGAGACTTGATCATGATTACCAAAAAGAAGAATCATGAGGAATCGGATTAAATATTACAATACGCAGTTGACGTAAGGGGGTACACTTTCAAGATAAAAATTAAGCAAATTACAATTTTACTGGATAAAGACCGGCTTCTTGTTTTCTTAAGAGGGGTTTAGTACTGGTAATGTATCAAGCAATAACCGAATAATTTATAAACTTTGTCAAATTCAAAGAAAAAAGAAAGTGTGGATAGTTGCAAAAATTGTTTGGATCTAAATTAAATCACGGATCACAATATACATCAAGTTATCAGCCAAGGAAAAGTATCTGAATATGCTTGTACGGCGAAGTAACTAAAAAAGTAGCTGTCGCTAATTTTTATTTTTTAATTTATTTTTTTAAAGGTTTAATGTGTATAAAAAGTAAAACATTCCCTTTCTCCGGACGGGCTAGATACTATTTAACTTTGAAACTCAGTCAATTGAGATTAGTCATTAGTTCTTCGGTCTAGTTGAATGTATCTTATAATTTGTAAACCTTTGGTTGAAACACAAACATTTCTTGGCTCTTGTTATTTTGTACTATATTATCTGGTTTTGCACATCGGACTATAAGAACCCTTTTGCCATATTTGAAATAGTACCAATAATGATTTATTAATTATTAAATGTTGATTTAATTGTCTGCCACAGATAATTGTCTAACATGATTTGGTTCTGCAATCATTCTTGAAAAATGACGAGGCCTTTAAACAGGCTCTAAAGGAAAAATTTAGATAGGTCTTAATAAGGTCCAATTTTAGTAAATTAAACGCGCGCTATGTGTTTATTTCACTTTATTGGTAATGTGAAAAAAACAACGGAAGTTTCTATGTTTCATAGGATTCTTTCTTTAGTACCCACATCTTTCAGGAAAGACAGGAAACATACAAAAGAATTAATATAAAAATTAACAATAATCACAACAACAAGATAAATAACCATAATGATTGTAAAATACTGAGCTAAAGGCATTCAAATGCCCAGCTTTTATATTAGTGTCATATATATTATTGTTCAACATGTGTTTTTTTTCTACCCCATGTTTATACACTGCAAAACTCATTTTTATTCTTCAAACCAGATAATAGAACGTATTTTATAATCAGTTGTGTTTATTT
>NW_025782120.1:0-38669 GCF_021130785.1 Homalodisca vitripennis
TGCTGATCGCCTTGTAATCATGGATGTGTATTGTAGGTACTCTGGAACCAACATATGTTAAGGGACAGAATCATTGTAATAATTGCAAGCTATTACTGTTAGATTTAATTTTTTGTAGAAAAGGCGGCTTTTTCTAGCTCGTAGTAACATAGGCTATGCAAGCACCCATTATTAATTAGATATAATTAGTGAATTATTTAATTTTATAAGCAAATGGAAATAGTACTGGTTAAATAATCATTGTTATTCACACTTATGGTAATCCTACCATGTCGTTAAGGAATTAGGATAGAGAAAAATTATGTATTAGCCTGAAAACCTTACCTTAATGATTAATATAAGTTTAAAATATGAATTAAAACCACTGTTTGCACTGTACTTCATCAGTTTTTACCTCTTGTTTGTTTCGTAGTCTAATGAGGTGAGTATATAAACTAAAATACCCAAGTTACACAAACATTAGCGTGCACAACCAAACTCTATATTGTGACAGCTTATTAATCAAAGTTCTACAAAGTACATAAATTTACATGTAAGTAAGCATCCATTGTTTACATAACTATATTTTGAATTATGTTTCTATATTCCCATCAAACCTGTTTCCTCTCTAAATACCACTCCAAATCCAATATGGGGCCACCCATCTACTATCTGTCAAAGTAAAATATAATGGGCTAATGTTACAAATGTTGTGCTAGTAGAGCTATGCGTGGTTTTAAAAATGTTATTATTTTTAATCTCATTTTTTATAAATCCCAATATATTATATTAAATAATATATATTAATATGAATATTTAAAGCAAAAAAATGTTGTATTAACTATGCACATAGGATAACACTATTAACTATATCACATAAACTTCAGACCTTACCTTAACCACCGTGTAAATAAGCTTTTTATAGTAGGATAATAAAATTTGCCATTAAATTGCTACGTTTATGAAAACTTTTCATTCAATTTTATGACATTTTTTATTTTAACCTTGATTATGTCCTCTGGATATATGGCGAAAAGCTGTCATCACCATGAACATTATTGCTGTACATATTTGAAGGGTTTAATTTTTAATTTTTTTAGTTGATTGTATATGGAATATTTAAGATTTTCGGATCTGTGAAGGATTTTTTGCCTCGAGAGGAATCTGAAAAAATATATTTTTAACGGGAAATTACATACACTTGTAATTATATGTTATTTAATAATCGATGAAGAATAAAATAGTACTAAGCGCACTGAATGGGTATAACCTTTGATAAGAGTAGTGATATAGCTTTCACAACTAATATAATTAGAGGTAAAAATACAAACAAGCAGGAAAATACACCTTTATGGTATAGAATTTAGAAGAATATAGAATATACTTTATTCCAGAAAATATAATTAACAAAAATTGACATCAGTACTGGTAGGAATTACTAGCCACAGTATCCAGTAAGCGTGGCTAGCTCAACTGAAAGTTGTTTCTTTATTGTATAATGATCAGTCGAATCTTAACAAGTACATCGTGCGGTTAATCCTGCAGTGTGCACACCCCACAGTTAAAATTATTTTAAACATAACATTTTTTTAGTTATACATTTACAAATTAAAATCTTTTAATATAACACTGTACAAATTCCTAAACTAAAATTTGAAAAAGCTATCAGTATTTAAAAAATTTAAAAGCCAACTTTTCAATTTATTCTCAAATTTGTTTCTATTTTTACAAATTTTTATTTTTTAAGGCAAAAGATTAAAAAATTTTTGGACCCAAAAAAGAAAAAACTTGTTTGGAAAATTGACTTATTTACCTTCGGTCTCATGAACAGCCCCAGTATGTCACCTCTTGTTCTTTGGGTAAACTCTGTCGCTCCTGTTTTCCACTTTTCTCATAGTAAATTTTTAATACTTTGAATACAAATAAATATTTTAGTGGTAATATATCTTAGATATTATTTTATAAATAGGTAATGCAGATTCATATCTTTTCCTTTTTGCAATTATTCTTACGAAGTGGTTTTGTGTTACATTCAACGGTTGTATGGGTTATATTGTCAGCAGGTCCCCAATTTTCTATACCATAATTCAATTTTAGAATGAATTAGTGTAAACTAAAGAGTTCTCATTAATTTATCATCAATAAAATTTCCTTAAAAAATAAAAAATTGTGATATTTCTTCTTAAACCTATTTTGAATGCTGTTTATATGCGGTTTCCAACTCAGTTTTTCATAAATGTTTATTCCAAAATATTTAATTTGTTCAAGTTGATCGATATTTTCACAATTGCAGTTTGAAATGGCTTGACAATCTAATCTATGAAATTTTTGCACATTATTGAATTGGTATCCTTTTTTAAGTCAAAATTTATAAACTTAGTCTTAGAGGCATTCAAGACCATTCTGTTGTTTTCTCTCTCATTTCCTGACTTTTATCAAATCTTCTCTAATATGATTCCAGATGTTTTCCCATTGTTTTTCAAAATATCTAATCGCAATATCATCAGCAAACCCTATGATGTTTCCATTTAATGGTAATCTCAGCAAGTCATTTATGAAAATTAGAAACAACGTTGGACCAAGAACGGAGCCTTGGGGAACTCCTATATTAACAATCTTCGCGTCACTGAATGCATTTGATATTTTTAACTTTTGTCTAGGTATAATAGAAACCGTTACAGAAAACTGTGTAAAACTGCTAATATTATAAAAAATTTTCACCAAATAGTATTTTATCTTTAGTATATGGAAGCTTGAGGGGCAAAAGCTTTATATTTTATAGTGTTGGTTATTTTTTTCAGAGACAATATATGATTTGAATATGTTAATCGTCTTTTATGTTGAACCTTATGTATAGTCTTTTAGATCTAAAGTAATGTTTTGATATCGATCACGTTTCAGTTTTAGAACATATAACGGTGGCACATATACAAAATCCTGTAAAGTTTTCAGATCATTTATTGTCCATTTATTAAATAAGAGACTGAGAAGCTTACTCTCGCGTAGTGCAGCGTCTGAAAACGCTTTTAAACGATGCACTAAGTGGAAGGTATAATTAAGCTAAACTCAACACTCATATTTAAGTAACATTCATCAAATAATTATAAAACAGTTCTGAATCCTGAATTATAAAACAGCAATTGATTGAAATCAGTGTACTATTATGGCATTGTTTTGATTTCTCCAAGGCATTTGACTGCGTTATATTCGGTTTGCTGTTAAGAAAGCTGCGTGCTTTAGGATGTTCCGAGGTTAGTGTTACCTGAAATTAAATCTTTATCCCTCAAATCGGCGGCAGTGTGTAAGTGTGGCTGACAAAGTATCTGACTACAGGATGCTCATTTGTGGTTGTGCCGTAAGGTTCAATACTGGGACCTCTTTTATTTTTACTTTACGTAACTGACATTTGTACAGTACTTGCATTCACTAGATGATATAAACAACATTAACTTTGACATTCAAAAACTTGTGGAATGGACAACGAAACATGGACTGAAGCTTAACGAAAACAAAACTCAAACGATTATTTATTATCTCCCACTGACAACTAAAGAACTATATAGACACAAATAATGTGCGCAAATTACTGTAAAACAACGTTTCTCTTCCGTACTGTAACAAAGTGAAAAATTTGGGTCTAACAATGAATACAACTCTTGGGTGGTGTGATTTGTTGTGGGCATCTGTAAGAAGGTGTTTGCCTCAGTACACTCACTAAAGAGGATGCAGCACTTCTTACCAGAACGTATGAAACTTTTACTGGTAAAAACGCTGATTGTTCATAATTTTTCATATTGTAACCCTGTAATCAATGATATGACTGTTGATATGGCTAACAAATTCCAGCGATGCCAAAATTACTGTTTACGTTTTGTATTTGATCTTAAGACGTAACATCCATATAACGCATATTTATAATCAAAATCCTATTGTAAAAATTGGTCGATACAAGATTATTACAAATTCTTAATTTGGTTTATTCTAATCTTATCTGTGTGGAGGGCCTATATATCTAGCTGACAAATTCAAATTGATCTCTGAAACAAGCGCAAGAGAGACAAGAATGGTCTCATCAATTCTTCTTATTCCCCGCCATCAAACGTCAACTTACAACAAACCATTTGTCGTTACTGCTTGTCGAGCATGGAATTCCCTTCCTAACCATATTAAGTCAGTAGGGAGTCGAAACCGGTTTACAGCCTTACTGAAAGCTAAATTGCTACAAAACGATGTCAGCGATGGGTTAATTGGGGTAGGTCTTGGAGGATGGATAGGGTCCCAATGAATGTGTTTATGAATTTATTGTATGAATGTTATGTGTACTAAATTCTTAAAAAGACCTTAATTACATTATTTTATTTTATTTGAAATATAGTAGTTTTATTTAATTTAAGTACTATACTATTATATTAGGGTTATAATATAACCTTGTGGCCCTGAATTCCGCCCTTTTGTATGCATGATACAAATAAAGTCATTTGAAATTTGAATCCTCAATCAGCTTTGTTATCAGTAAATTATAAATTACCAGTTTAAAAATGAAAGGCAAGTATTGTCCCTGGACCTGCTTGAAAAACAGGATCGTCGCAGAGGAACTTGAACGTGTGTCTGGCGCCGGCGACATGAGCCTCCAGCGTCTGTCCTGTCCTGGTGGGAAAGACATTTCTTGGCGAAGTCATCCATGCAACCCATTCCTATTTTGAATGCACTGAAACAAGACATGTCTGAATTAAGTTCTGAATACAACATGTTATAACTAAAATCAAGACAGGTAAGTGGTGATAAATGCCAAAACCGTTATAATGATTAAAGTGTTTATTTTTTTTAAATCGCAATATTTACTCTTTTTAAAGAAATTACTGAATGGCGAACAAATTTTATTAAAAAATCGTATAGTTACTACATTGTTAAAAACCATAGTTTGAGGCAGTTTTAAGTATGATATAAAGATGGCATTCAATGTACATATTGAGTTTTGCTACAGTTTACCTTCTTCTTTGCAACAAATAAAAGTTTTAAGTTTAAGACATAGAATCTTTACATACAACCGCTTTCAACCGAGGAAATGAACCTAAATTGAACATTTACATTGAAATAACCCTTCCTACCATTCGTACGTTATGTGTAAAACACCTGTGTGCTGCACCGTGCCCAATTGATATAATGTGATTACCTCTTCACCTATATTACGCTATATTTTCATATTTTGAAATCTAGATGTCGAAACAATGTTAAGATTTCATTTTGGCCGTCATGTCGTCGACCTTTTTTTTGGATATCTTCAAACGAACAGATTCCAGGAACATAGTCTGTGACAGCGTCAAATTCTAGACGCAGCTGTGAGAGGAAGATGAAACTAAACTCAACATCGCATTGAATCAACTGTTCTCACTATAGGAACGTTGTATTTTGAAAATTTTCGAGACATTTTTTACTGCAAAGATGAGAAATGAGTGTGCTATGTATTCCAAACTACATACAAGTAATAAGAAATTTTTTAACATTATTTTTAATATGATTCCTTATTAATTTTGCGCTGATAAATGATTCATGACATATTACTTTAATACACGTGGCCACTCATTCTCGATCTATAAATCACGTCAATTTGAATATAACATTTATAAGGTAATTCATTTAATAAGTATTTGTGTCATAACAGACGTCGCTGAATCAGCATTAAAATTTTCTTAGCTATAGCTATTTTTTTTATTCTCGAGATGTACTGTGGTCAAACAGACAGGCAGACAGACGTAAAAAAAGAATCTGTCACAAAACTTATACTAAATACATCATAGTACACAGTCATGTAGTTTCATGTAAAATATCAAGTCTACATATGAAATATTTTCCTAGATATCTTAAAACCTGATGCAGTCAAATGTTTTGTCATTAAGATTGGACTATGTCAGTCTTTCAGTTATAAAAAACACCAAATCCATGAAAAGATTTATGTGGTTGGTATGTTAGGTTTTATTATTTCGTTCATATGACATATGTTTAGTCATTTATTTACTCCACTATTTTCCATTTCCATCATGGTTCGCCATAAGATCAATGTAAAAGTCTAATGCTCAGCTAAATCCATAGAGTAACATATACGAGTACCATACTCGAAACTCAGTTTTTACTTATATAAGAAATTAAGCTTAATGAAAAGTTTCAAGTCTACAGGTAAGTTCCTTTTTTGAGATATCGTCCCTGTCAGAAAGACAGATGGACAAATGGAAATTGCAACATTCCAGGCCCAAGTACACTATGCTTCGCAAAATATCGGCCAATCACACTTATAATATGTCATTAAAACAATGGGGAATATTTTTCTTTAAAAAAAACCACGATTTATACTTATGAACATTTTTTAAAATACAACTTGTTTGTTAAACTTCTTGCTCGAATCAACGGAAGTCTTTGGTAACAATATTTCTGCAACATATGCATTCAGTAATTAGGACATACATGTTATACAAGATATTGCAATACCTGCAGGATGCATCAACATCTTTTTTGGAACTTGGGATTCCTTTCATTTCTGACTTCTCAAGGATCGGCGGAAGTTTCTTGAGACAGTTGTCAAGGTAGGTGCGGTCCTTACATTCAATAAGTGGTTCTCATTGAGGCTAGCCTCCTCATTCGCTAACCACGTATTGAATTACTGTAAAAACAATCACAATATAAGGCATATTACTGAAAAACACAAGATTTAGAGAAGGACTGTGTTCTCAAGGCACTAAAGTAGTATAGCCAAAATAGCTTTTTTTAAATCGTAAATGGTATACACCAAGTTTGGTATGAATGTATTACGAACTACGGTAGTTATCATGTTCCCATTTATTCCAGCAATGTTGTATACTAATTAAAACAGTGTAACCAAGCTATCCGGAAATTATACAAAATAAAAAAATATAGGAAAAAATTGTATTTTTAATTACTTGAGAAATATAAAACAATTTATTTGCGCTATAATGCATAGCGACTGATATAGGATGGCTGGTCATCAGTGTTACAAAACAGTTTGGGTTGAAAATTACAAAGTAAATGAAGTGTAATGATGCATGTAAGAGGTTCCAAGTCAAAAAATTTGCTTCAAAAAGTATTATTTTTAATTTTTTCTAAAATAACCATGTTTTTAAACATATTACAGCAATTCTCAACTACCTGTAAACGGATTTGAGGAAAATGACGTAATTTTCGTATTCTAAATTAAATTTTGAAATAGGAATAAGTGAAAATTTTAAAGGATCAATAATAAAAACTCCATTGTTAATAGTTTCCAAAGTTTAAAATTTAAGTATCTGTTAAAAATAAAAAAACACATTGGTCTATAATTGTATATTTCTACACCCTGTATACAAGAAGGTAGCTATATATTTTAAAAAGCTGCGCCATTTTATAAGCTTTCTAACCATACACTACACTATGGAAGTTTGAATCTAAATATGTTCGTTTCAGTGGTTTGAATACATGAAAACACAGGGAACTTAAAAAACTGTTCAAACTATAATTAAAACAAAAAGTTTCGCTGAATGCATGCTTACTATTTGTTTAAAATCTTAATTATTTTTAAAAGTTTAAACATTAATTATTTTGTATTTATACAAGTGTTATTATAATTGCACATGTAATAGTTCGCTTTTGATTGGATTGGGCCAAACGTTCTTCAAAAAATACTTGATTATGCATGAACATTTACCAAATGGGCTTATATTAAACAAAATGTAATAACTGGGTAAAAAAACTAAGTATACACACATTGCGTTTATTCATTATAAAAGACAAGCAAGCAGTGAAAATACAGTATGATTCCAATCATATCGATTGAGAACACTCTCTACTTTATTTTGTGTTCAAATTGCCCTCCATTTTAACGAACACAGGCTCTTGTACTTTTCCGAATGGCACGCACAGTAACCTTGTGAGACAACTCATCCCTCACTTTGTTTGCAGCGTCAATTATACAGTCGTGCAGATCCACTTCGTTGGGAACGACCTGTCTTGCACACCAGGCTCTTCATGTACCCCCAAACATAAAAGTCCATGGGGTTGAGATCCGGAGGTCTGGGTGGCCAAGCAACAGTCCCTCTCGTCCAATCCAAGTTGGATAGTTTTTCATTCAACCACTGCCTTACATTGGTTGGAAAAGTGAGGACATGCGTCCGTCGTGTTGAAAAATTAACTCTTCTCTTTGTTGTCGAGTGAGTTGATCTAGAAGTTGAGGCAAGTTATGTTGTAAAAAGTCAAGATACTTTTCTCCTGTTAAGCTTCCATCAATGACATAGGGTCCCAAGAAAATATCACCAACTACTCCCGCCCACACGTTTATTGTGAAACCGATGCTGAAAAGATGATTCTCTCATAGCATCTAGGATTTTCTGTAGCCCAAACATGCATGTTATGGGAGTTGTAAAAACACCCTCTCTTGTAAAACTGGCTTCAACTGTCCACAATATTTTTTCGAAAATGTTATACTCTTTCAATGTCTTTGTTTAGGAGTCATCGACAGAAAGTTCTTCTCGATTCAAAGTCATTTGGTTCAAGTGATTGAACCAGGGTGAAATGGTACTGGTGAAACGTATTAGACTTCAAAACATTATAAACATTCCAACGAGAAAGTCCGGTAGCTGTAGCTAGCTGTCTAGTACTTAGTTAGGGATCATCCTCAACCCTCGCTAAAATATCTTCATCTGCATAAACATCAATATTAGGACCTACCTCTCTTTTCAACTTATAGAAAGATCCTGTTTCTGTTAAGCGCTGGTGGAGTCCGGAGAACATCTGTGAACAGGAGTAACACGGTCAGGATAGCGAGACCTGTACTCCCTCTGTGCCGCTCGCGCATTACCGTCGCACAGCCCGTAGATGAAGTGCATGTCAGCGTATTCACGATTTGAGAAAGACATGGTTCTACCATCACTGACATAGAAGAACTGACTGACCACAATGTTTTATCTAAGCAGGTATTTGCTTGATCAGGAGATAAAAAATAACATGAACAAGAAAACAGGAATAATTCATTTTATCTTATCATTATCTAATAGATAAGAATAATTCAAAAATACCAGTGTTGTTTTGATAGTTAGATAACGATTTATGACCATGAATTGAATAGAAAATATTAGTTTTTTATAATCAAAATAGATTATTATGACCACTAGTTAAAATTTATACTACTTTGTACGTTTAGATTACCCCTTTTTTGTTATAAATTGCCTTTTTAACTGTTTTTTTCTGCACCCCGTGTTTTGGAGATTTCAAAACACTAAAACGAACATATGCAGATCTACACCTCAATAGTGTAGTGTATGGTTGGAAAAGCTTATAAAATGGCGCAGCAGTTTTTAAAATATTTAGCTACCTTCTTGTATACAGGGTGTATAAAAATACAATAGACCAATGTTTTTTTTTTTTATTTTTAAACAGATACTTAAATTTTAAAACTACGGAACTATTGGGTAACAATGGAGTTTTTATTATTGATACTTTAAATTTTTTCACTTATTTCCTATTCAAAGTTTAATGTAAAATACGAAAATTACGTTCATTTACTCAATCTGTTTACAGGTAGTTGAGAAATTGCTCTAATATGTTTATAAACATGGGTTATTTTAGAAAAAATTTAAATAATTTTTTTTTAAGCCAATTTTTTTGACACTTATATGCATCATTACACTTCATTTAACGCATGACCGTTGTTATTATTGTCATAGGTCGTATTATAATAATCTATAATATATCAAATCTAGATTACATTAATTACACCACATTTTTTAAATGTATTTATTTCTTTTTATTACCGTTATTTTTTTGTTTTATTCTTAAGATAATATTTATCTAATGTTTTTAAATGTTACGTTGTCGCAGGTTAAGTGTAAGAAAGGACCAGGACGGCCCTAAATTTTGCCTGTATAAATAAAGAATTTTTAATATTTTCATTTCATTTCACTGTAAACTGGAGTAAGTGAATTACACTAAAATTTACGAAATATATGAAGTTAAGTTTTCGGAAACGAATATAAAGTACGTTAAATACATGACTTGATAGTTCTTATTAGATTGTTTTTAATTGATAAATACATATTGTACGAAAGACGTACCGTATTTATCCGAACATAAAATAAATTCTGATTTCAGTTTAAAATACTGAATAAGCGATTGAGTTTAGTTTATTGATTTCATCACAGAATTATTAACAATATAAAATAACTACATTGTAATAACTATAACATTAATCTTGGTCCTAAAGAGGCTTATCTCCACACTTTAATTAAAAGTAAGGGAGGAGATCTTAAACAGTAGTGAAAAATGTACTGTCATTGTACTGAAAATATAAGAATATTATGAAATAGGACAAAAGTTCATATATCCCTTTTGTGTTTTCTAAGATATGAATCTAGATAATCCACAAAGCTTTGTTATTCGACAATACCTTTGACAATAAATCCGCATCCAAGCTTTGTTTAATATAAAGTTTTCGGTGCTTTGTTTACAAGGGAAAATTTAGCAAGATTTTATTCAAGAATGTATATTTCTTATTTGAGTTATCTCAAACCCGTAACTTCATTTTTAAAATATAATAACAATTAAAATAAGGTAATTATTTCGGAGGATACAAGATTGTAGTGAAGTTAATACTGAGCAAATAAAAGAAACTCTTATAAACGATAGTTACAAAAGAGTAAATATATTTGTTATTATAATATTTAGAAATCAGTGATCATTGTATCGTATTAAATGTTAAAGATACTAAACAATATGTATGAGATTTATAACAAATATAAAACATTTTATGTAAAAGAATGTATCATACTACTTTAAAATAAAAAATAGTATCCATTTAATAATTCTCTAACATACTTTTTGACAAATAAATAAATAAATATATATATAACGTATATATATATATATACATACGTTAAATTGTATATAAATGGCAATAGCCTTATTTAATTTAAATAAACATTGAATCACAAAAAGTACTTACTCCGTCGGGAGTCGAACCCGGATCTCTCAATTGCCGGGTGAATGTGCTACCATTACACCACTGAGCGCTTATTTTTTCCGATTCAATTATTTTGTATTTGGCCGTATCTGTCACATATGTGTTTAAATAAGCAAATTACCATATGATCGGAAGACCAAATACCTGTCAAATGTTACTTATTGCTCCAACTCCAACTTTTGACCACATTCAATTAGTGATGGATACTATTCAATTTGCCCGAAATGTGAGATTAAAATATTTTATTGATAACAACAATGACTCTCAAATGAACACAAAAAACATTAACAATTTACATTGCATGACTGTTGAAATGAAAACGTTCACTGAACACTTTAAAAAGATACATCAAGTTTGGGAACCACCACCATTAAGTCCAGACCACCCTATCGAACAATGTTTGAACGTTATTTTATCTAACATTGCTAACCCAAATTTTCTGATGATTTGCCAACATCATCAAATCTCTCTAAGGAAGAATCTAAAGCCATTTCAACACTGAAAAATAACAAAAAATATTGTAATTTTTGCCTGCCTGATCAAAGGTGATGTAACAGATTTGATAAAACCGTACATTGCCCGCTCGTCGACAACCCACAGGCAAAACCATCCAGGGAAAGCGCGCCGCCCATGGTGGCGGAACGGGATGCCAGATCCAAAACTATAACTAGGTAAAAAAAAAAAAGAAACAACCGTTGGTCAGCATACTCAGGTTCAATTATACTAAGACACAATATAAGGCCTATCTAGGTCAATATTTAAAATATATGAGTTATATATACTATACAAATAAAAAAATAAAAATAAATTAAACAAAAAAAATTAAAAAAAGTGCCTGCAGTAGGTCAAACCATTTACGTAACCAATTTGGTTAAAACATTTTTAAAAACAGGCATTTATTGACAGAATTGGCTCAAAAATTGGTGAAAAAGGCAGGGGAAGGGCATCCCGAGCACTTAAAATAAAAAATTCCCAACATCAAAATAATCAACTCCGCAAATTAAAAGTTTGTATGAAGAATCCCCTACATGTTGACAGAACAAAAATTTTAAGCGTTTTACTCTTGGTAAAAAAAATTAAATTATTAGAAAACAAACAAACTGATTGGCCAATAAGTAGCAGCCTATTAACAAGGAAATTACTAAAATTTAAAAATTTTGATGGGGCCAGAAAGGCCTATAAATTAAACCAATTAGGCTATAAGGGGGGAGTTTATGGGCTAAAAGAAGCCCGAAGAACGTTACATCTCTCAGAAAAGGCTTAAAAATTTAGTATAAAATGAAGCCATTCAGCAGGTCTCATCTGGGGTTTGTTTTACAACCAAAAACTACATAACAAGTGACACATAACAAACACATATTGGCTGCCAGAATAAAAATGAAACTGTAGACAGGGTTATATATAGCCTAGGACTGGTTCCTCACCTGAGAGACAGAAAATTAAATTTAGGCCGAATAGGGATAAGGGTGAAAACCTAATAAAAGTGTAAGAGAATTAATTTGAAAGCCAATTTAAAAATTTAGTTAAACAGCCAGAAGTACCTAAAACTTTAAATAAAAGTGCAAAACTACAATTTGGAAAAATCCATGTGCTCCTTAAACCTTCAACAGTATGGAAAAAATAAAAAATAATCACGTAAAATTTAAAAAGAAAGCAAAAACTTTACTCATCAGTGAGGGGCCGTAAACTTAGCCGCAACATGTTAGAAAGGAGAACAGCTCAGCAAAAACTAAAATAAAACACTTAGTCTAAACTCAAAAATTATTAACATTGGACGCTACTCCCTAAACTTTGTTACATCCACGGCTCGGAGTCTTTGCCACTCTACTACCCACGGAAAGGCCAAACGCCTTCAAATTGGTCAGTGGCCTCTGCAGCCAAATATTACAACCACACACATGATACACTATATTAAAACACACATGAGCCGGTGGAGATATAGGTATTTGAACCGGTTCACCCCCATCATTTCAAAGCCACAACTCAGACTCCCCCCCCAAAAGGAGGAATCTCCCCTCCTGTTTGTAATTAATTCTTCAAAAATGAAGAACCAAACGAAATGCCTTCTGCCCCACCAATGGTTGAAGAATTATAAACCACGGAAAACGCCCCTTGAAAGTCTGCAGGAAGGTTAAAACCAAGAAGGAAAATCCAGTTTGGAGGCAAGAAATCCCTCCCAAGAGTTGCGTGGGTACAATAGGTAAGAAAACAGGAAAACCCTTGATCAGGAAGAAAGGAGCAGAGGTGATCAGGCCCTCCTGGACCTAAAACCCTCCCGCACAGACTAAAAGAGAAATTCACGGATGACTCCGGACAAGGCTTCAGATGGGATATGTGCGCCTTCCTGAAAAGTCTTCCCCGGACCGAGGGATCTCGACCCCAGTCGGGCAGTCACCGGACGTCAGAAAACTTCCAAGATGCGCGGTTGGGGGACCAGTCCACCTTGTAGCAAAAGTTTAAGCAGCTCTTTTATCCCTCACAGCCGAAACTGACTGGGTGACCCCTTGCAGTAAACTAGATCCCCCACCTGGAAGGGATTGGCAATACGACCCTCGGTTGTACTTCCTCCTTACTAACCTTCCCTTAGCCCGGAATTGAATGATGATTCCGCCTGGCTGCCTCCCAAGTGGGCTCTTTACACATTGGGGAGTACCAGGGAAGGTGGCAGAAGATCGCATAATTTTTCCAAAGGTTCGCCCAAAGGGTTGTTTGGCGGAAATAGCACAAAATAATAAACTCGAAAGGTACCGGCCATTGTGATACTTTCATTGCTGGGCCGTATTAAAGGCAAAAGTTGGATCCAAGGTAGTTGTTGATTTCCCAGGGTGGTCTGATTTTTCCGCGATGAAAGGCAATGAGAGCAGAGGCTCGAAGATTGCGATTAAAAGACCGTTCGGCGTGAGAAAGGGCTTGAAGGATAGAAAGGTGGAATGTAGTCACATGGCGGAATTCCGTGCCCAAAGCACATTTCTTTCTAAAAGATATTGGAGACTCAAACTTGTGAACCATTATCGGTGGAAAAAATTCTAAAGGTGGCGGGGATTCCAAAGTGGTTGAATAAAAAATGGTTACGAAGTGGCTTGCACCGTGAGCTGTCGGGGGGGCGGTAGCATCCTCCGACCAATGGGAACAACCAAACAAACTTGGAGGAGGCATCCACAACAGAGACACGTAAGGAACTTATTTCCGGACTTGCTTAGCTAACGCGGGAGAGGCCCATCCCAACATAGTCAATGTAAAACCCTTCTCCAAAGGTTTTTCCGCCACCATATCAGATGGACACTACAAAGACCCAAGCTTGGTATTTTTAGAGCGGGTTTGCTTAGCGAAGCAATCAGTTCACCAATTCAGAACGTACTCGGAGCTGCAATATCCCGGTCCATAACCTTTCCAGATGATGGAACTGACTCCCTAATCATTCGCGATGGTCTTATGAATTTCCTAGATGTCCGCCCACAGGAGAAGAACTACAGAAAAATACCTTGAAAGACACATCGGGTACACAGACAAGCTTGGCCAGCAACTAACTTACTTTGGTGTTCTTCTCCGCTGCTTGCTCTCAGGCCAGCATAGAAGCACCTCGGTACAGAAAATACAGGAGGGTGGGCACCCTCCGTTTTTTTAGAAGCTCATTGGATGATAGCAGTCAGCTTCGAGAATCCCGTTAAAAGTTGGTGTGGAAACAATGATCCGCAACAATAATGCCAGAGGAAAGTCTAGGAGCCACGCCCACAACCATGGCGGCTTCTGATAACATTCTGGTGTGGTCGTTGGGTTAAAGTGATTACATTGCGTGGATCAGAGTGTCCGCTATGAATATTTTGGCGTCGCCTCGCACGATGCTGCACTGTGAATCTGTAAAGGGCAGTAAATTTGGACTACCCAGCAGACCTCAATCTTCCCGAGCTGGACGGGGGTGGGCAAGGAGCCAAGAAAAGTGCCTGTGTTTGTCGAGTTTCCATACAAAATTCCTTTATTGTTCTAGGTAACGCCCCCCCCCCCCCCCCCCACTGAACTTAATTATATTTCCAAAACAACGACTAGACCAAACATTCCTGCTTATAAAACAGACACAACTCTTCTTCTCACAAAAGGGGCTTAAACGTTGTCGTGAAGCATATAGCTAATGGGCTGC
Source organism: Homalodisca vitripennis (assembly GCF_021130785.1). Lineage (NCBI taxonomy): Eukaryota > Metazoa > Arthropoda > Insecta > Hemiptera > Cicadellidae > Homalodisca > Homalodisca vitripennis. The sequence goes on from NW_025782120.1 coordinate 15,114, forward strand.
CGGATACCATCTTACTTCTTGGCGATAAAACAGCAGCAACGGGCTAAGGAGGAAGCATCGAGTTTTTGAGCAAGTACGAAACTTACGACTTGAAAATCAGGCATAGCCAAAGGGACTGGTAGGCTGCATCCACTTCTGCCCTCTTTTCCAGCTGGCTCAAAAGCAGTTCTGTTGGCGCTTCCACCCCACTCAAACTTGGCACCCTTTTTTCCTAAGAGAGTTCAGAGGGGCCGCCCTTCACTTCAGCAACATTGGGGATTGAAACGACGATAAAAAATTTATCATTCCCACAAAACGGTGCAATCCCCTTGGCATCCTTAAGGAGGAGGGAAACTCCCTGATTTGCATCTGGGGTTTCTCTCTGGATCAATACAAACACCTCGAGAAGAGACAAGATGACCCAGAAACGATATTTCAGGCTGAGCAAAACTTCACCTTTTCAGGATTGACGGTAAGGCCAGACTCTCGCAGCCTAGTTAGAACTTCCTCTAGATGAGTCAAGTGCTCCTCATAACTCTCACTGTACACAAGCAGGTCATCCAGATAGTTGAACACGAACTTAAATTTGACATCATGAAAGATAGAATCCAGGGAGTCTGGTGAGTGTCTGGGCCCCCACAGCCAAGCCCATTGGCACTCGGGTGAACTGGTACAAATTCCAAGGCACACAAAAGGCAGTGAGAGGTCGAGACTCGTGTTTTAGAGGAATCTGATGATATGCCTGATTAAGATCAAAAATGGAGAAATACTTGGCCTTACCAAACCAGTCGAAAGCAGAATGCAAATCGGGGAGAGGCACGGAGTCAATTTCTATCTGAGCATTGAGCTTTCGATAATCCAGGACCAATCTGGACTTCCCATTAGGTTTCGGCACTAGAAACGCTGGACTGGAAAAATTTGAGCAAGACGGCTCGATTACCCCACTCTTAAGTAAATCATCAATCATATTTCTCAGAATTTCCATCTTGGGCGGAGCAAGCTTATATGGATGGGAACGTACAGGACGGGTGTCTGTAAGACGAATCTCGTATTCCAAGAGATTTGGTCGTGCACAGTTTGTCAGTTAGGACTTCAGGAAAACTGGAACAAATCTGCCTTATGTCCTCAGCCTCTTTCGGCGTAAGATGTCCTAGTTGGTCAGGAGGAGTCCAAGCTCTTATCTTCCATCTCTAAGGCAGCAGTCCCACGAGACTCGACATCTGAAAAAAGGGAACGAGCACCCGCCTGGCGAAAGCAAAGAAAACATGACTGGAGGCCCAAATCCAAAATCATGCCAGTTTTTCCGATAAAATCTGCTCCCAAGATGAAAGGAAAAGTCAGGTCCTTAGCCACCAAAAAGCTCCAATCCCAAGAGAAATAATTAATTTTGATGTGAATCTGGGCACTACAGATAATAGGTAAAGGTGTGCGTGAAGCAGTCCAGCAGAATAAAGTGAACTAGGCTCAACCTGCCGTATTAGCCCAGAGGATTTTAGATCTTCAAAAAACGACACAGAAATCAGGCTGCGTGCTGACCCAGAATCAACCAGGGCCTTTCTGCACCACATTCCCCACAAGTACATCCAGTTGTGGGCAGGTTTGAGCGGGAAGCCCTTACTACTCCCTGCGCAAGCCAGAGCAGCAACCTCCCACTCTCGGCCAACGATGATAACTGTCCCCAAGTCTATTTCTTTCTGTTTTCTTTCTGTTCTGCATTAAACCAGCTACCCCCTTTACCATCAAAATCAGGTACATATTTGCCCTCAAAATTACCTTTACGGCACGAGTCGGGCTTACTCGTCCGCAAGCTTACTAGTTTTTTTTATTAAGTGGACAAAAACGGTCTAATATGTCCCACTTGCTTGCAGCCATAACAGGTAGGAAGCTGCCTACGGGAAGGAGCAGCTGCTGGCTCTGAACTGCACCGGAGCATGGACCGGCCCCGGAGGCAAGTGAGGAAGATGCCTCGACATGGCCTCCCTTTGATCATCCGCATCCTGAACCCCTCTAGAGATGATGGAGAGGCGGTCCAAATCCGCAAAAGATGCGGGACGGCTACAAAAAATCAAACGGGAGCGTTCTTCAGGTTTAATGCCCTCCAAAATAAGGCTCACCAACTCCGTTTCGCTCAAGCTTAAGCGCAACACCCGGGCTACATCCCGTATCTCCCCGACAAAATGGCTCAACGTCTCGTCTGGTGCCTGAGGACGATAAACGCGTTCCACCCGCAAGCGCTCCCTAACCCGAGCAGGTACAAAGAACTCCAAGATCTCGGCGTGGAACTGGTCAAAGGTGGCACCTCTCTTAAGGCAGTCTAGAAGGCGATCAAAAAGCGGCCTTAAGGAAAACTGCGCTAAAATCTGCATAAGCATGGCATCTGTCATACCAGGAAATTCTCTTAGCTTAAAAAACTTCCAGAAGGAAATGGATAAGTAAATTAGTGTCAAGCCCATCAACTCTGGGGAAGTGTTGTAAAACACTCCCCAAAGAATGGGGCAGTTTGCCAAAGCTAGAAAAGGAAGGCACAACTATAGATGATGCCTCACCAGCCGCTTTCAGGAGGGCCACTACCCATCGGAGACATAGTAACTCTGGGGAGGCTCGAAAGAAAGAGCCGGAGGATGGTTAGCAAAAGTAATGGTAGTGGGAACCTCCGTTGGAGTGACAGCGGTAAATAGTACCCCCTTCTCTTTCACCGAGCGCACCTCACTCAAACCATCTAAGGCTTGTTTTAATTTGTTACTGGCCGAAAAAGCCCAACTTTTAATATCAGAGTCTAAACTAGGAGCTGACATAAGTAAAACTATTCTGTCACGCCAATGTAAAAGCTGAGATGCCAATCTAGCCTTTGCTGACCCGGACATGGGAAGTGACTCAAAATTAATATCGTCTTCTAATTCCTCCATTCGGGTTTTACAAAACTCAAATTCTGTGTTAATTTGGAACTCTGCATTCCAGCTGCGGTCCAACGCTATACAAGCCCGTAATTGAGCCCTTAATGCCCTCACATCTCCCTCGGGCTTCTGTCCTCTCGCCAGGACCTCAAAAACCAACTCGGGCTTGCGTAGATGTTCAGGCACCAGGGAAAACGCCATAACCAAACAATTAAGACAAATAAATACAACAATAAACAACAAAGCGTACGCAACAATTACTTAGTAACCTAAGTGGACTCAACTCACAAAAGGCTTACACTGACGAGGTCCAAGTGAAGAACTTAATACCTGCTACCTAATAGAAGGATACCCTGCAAATATACACTAACCACAACCTACAAACACAGAAGCAATAAATATAACAAAACAACACATTGATAGGGGAGAAGTAGAGTACAGTTAGATAAATTTAGCGGTTAAGCAATTTAGGAGTCCCTTGCTCCCTGCAAAGGGTAAGTCTGCAGGAAGCAAGACACTAAACCAATTCCACCCGGTATCCTGTAGCTAGGGCGAGCTCCTAATGAAAAAAAGTTGTGTACTCTAACCTCCCCCTACCTAACACTAACCTACACCAACAAACAAAAACCAGAACTGAGAGACAGCTGAGAGAGCAGCTAACCACGCTCTGCTACCATTGAAACCGTACATCGCCGCTCGCACACCCACAGCAAACCATCAGGGAAGCGCGCGCCCATGGTGGCGAACGGGATGCCGGATCAAAACTAAACTAGGTAAAAAAAGAACACCGTGGTCAGCATACTCAGGTTCATTTACTAAGACACAATATAGGCCTATCTAGTCAATATAAATATATAAGTATATACTATAAATAAAAAAAAATAAATAAAAAAAAATAAAAAGTGCCTGCAGTAGTCTACCATACGTAACAATTTGGTTAAAACATTTTTAAAAACAGGCATTTATTGACAGAATTGGCTCAAAATTGGTGAAAAGCAGGGGAAGGGCATCCCGCACTTAAAATAAAATTCCCAACTCAAAACAACAACCCCAAAGAAAGTTTGTATGAAAATCCCCTCTGTGACAGAACAAAAATTTAAGCGTTTTACTCTTGGTAAAAAAAAATTAAATTATTAGAAAAAAAACTGATGGCCATAAGTAGCAGCCTATTAACAGGAATCTAAATTTAAAATTTGATGGCAGAAGGCCTTAAATTAACCAATTAGGCTATAAGGGGGAGTTATGGGCTAAAAGACCCGAAGAACGTTACATCTCTCAGAAAGGCTTAAAAATTTAGTAAAATGAACCTTCAGCAGTCTCTCTGGGTTTGTTTACAAAAACTACATAACAAGTGACAACATAACAAACAATATTGGCTGCAGAATAAAAATGAACTGTAACATATAGCCTAGGACTGGTCCTCACTGAGAGACAGAAAATTAAATTTAGGCCGAATAGAAAGGGTGAAAACTAATAAAAGTGTAAGAGAATTAATTTGAAAGCCAATTTAAAAATTAGTTAACAGCCAGAAGTACTAAAATTTAATAAAAGGCAAAACTACAATTTGGAAAACCATGTGCTCTTAACCTTCACAGTATGAAAAATAAAAATAATCACTAAAATTTAAAAGAAAGCAAAACTTACTCATCAGTGAGGGGCCGTAAACTTAGCCGCACATGTTTAGAAGGAGAACAGCTCAGCAAAACTAAATAAAACACTTAGTTAAACAAAAATTTTAACTTGGAGCTACTCCTAACTTGTACACCACGGCTCGGAGTCTTTGCCACTCTACCGGAAAGGCCAAACGCCTTCAAATGGTCAGTGGCCTCTGCAGCCAATAAACCACACACATATACACTATATAAAACACACATGAGCCGGGGAGATATAGGTATTGAACCGGCTCACAGTAATCATGAACATTTCAGACTATATTAGAGAAGCCAACCGTCAATTAGAAAACATGGAAGACACTTATCAGTTATTAAAATCTGATATGACAAACCAATTTAATAAAGAAATAACGAAATATTTGAAAGAAAATTCTATTAAAGAGGAATTGCCAAAAGAGCTAATTGATATTTTAATAAACACAAATCCTCAAACACCCGTTTTCTACCTGTTACCGAAAGTACACAAAACAAAGATTATCACCACCTGGCCGTCCCATAGTCGCCTCAATATCATCTCCCACAGAAAGAATATCAGGGTTTGTAGATGTACACCTACAGGAGTTTGTCAAAAATTTACCATCCTACTTGAAAAACACTGATCATTTTATTGAAAGATTAAAAGAAATACCCCAACCTATTGCAACAAATGTGACGTTAGTTACGATTGATGTAACTTTCCTTATATACTAATATTGACCACAATAAAGGTATTGGAGCTGTGAAACACTTTCTAAATAAAAGACCTGGAAATTCAAAACCAAGCACTAACTTCATCATTACTCTCATAAATTTTATATTATCTTCCAACTGTTTTCGATTTCAAAACAAATTTTATTTACAAAAGAAAGGAACAGCCATGGGTACCCGAATGGCCCCATCATACGCAAATCTTTTTATGGCAAAATTTGAACAAGATTTTCTACATTTCTCAAACATTTAAACCTTTATTCTGGACTAGATACATAGATGACATTTTTATGTTATGGAAAGAGAGTAATGAAAAACTTTTAGATTTCTTAAACGCATTGAAATCATTCGATAACAATTTAAAATTTACTTGGAAAATTTCAACAGAGTCAGTTACATTTCTGGATATTGACGTTTACATCAAGAAAGGTTACTTGAAACACAAAATTAATGTAAAACCTACCAACACTTTTCAATATCTACACTACAACAGTTGTCACCCTGTATATGTAAAAAGATCAATTCCCAAAAGCTTGGCTACACGAGCAACTAAATTATGCAGTGAGAGTGAAGATCTTAAAAATTATTTTAGTAACATATATGATGCTTTTTTAAAACGAGGATATCCTGAGAAGCTATTGAATGAAAAGCTACAGCTCAATGAAAGTAAACTTAATAATAATTATGTCAAAAAGAAATATTATGATGAGCCTAAATTAATAACACAATATCATCCTGGCCTTTACAAAATTAACAACATTTTTAAAGTAGCTTACAAAATTCTTCAAAATTCTCCACTGACAGACTCATTTCTAAAAAGTATTCCACGTATTGTTTTTAAAAGACCTCCTATCTTAAAGGACATTATATCGAAACCAAAATTACCAGCTGATTCTGATGTGGAAAATAAATTTTAAGGAGCACATCCATGTAATAAATCAAGATGCATGGTGTGCAATCAAATACAAGAGTCATCAAAATTCGAAAGTAGTTCAACTAAAAAAGTATACAAAATTATTGGAAATTTGACATGTGATACAAAAAATGTAGTATACCAAATTCAGTGTAAAAAATGTCCTAAAGACTACATTGGCTCTACAACAAATAATTTAAGAATAAGAATGACAGGTCACCGTTATGATTTTAAGCATAATGATGAATCAAAACCATTAGTCATTCATAGTAAATTACACAAAGAAACTTTTGAAAATTTATATACAGTAAAACCAATACGATCAGTAAAAAATAATTTAAATACATCAAAATTAAGAAATTTAGAACAAGCATGTCAAATTGTCACAAAAATTCTAAATTTCCCTATGGATTAAATCTTCGATAAATTTTAATCATCTTGAACACTCATCACATCTTTACAACCCACAGTTTGAACATATGTTTATCATTTCAAGAATATTATGCTTATTAATTTATTTATCTGTTTACATGTATGTTTTTAATTATTTTATGTGTTTTGTTATGTTGTTTTGACCTGAAGAAGTGTAATGCGAAATATAGTCAATTAAATATTAATATGTTGGCCTTTTTTCTACATATATATATAAGTAGATATGAATATGCCGGTTCTAGACCACTTTTGGGACAGACAGAAAATCAAGGGGAAAATACTGTTTAAAGGACAATAAACGAATCTGTAAAATCAAACAGTAAGGGGTTCCTAGACCACTTTTGGGACAGACAGAAAATCAATGTAAAATAACTATCCATTGAAACCATAAACAAATCTAAATAAAATCTAACAGGAAAGCACGAATGTTAAATAACCGAATCTTTAGCTGTTTTACTGTTCAATGTTTGCTTCTACATTTATAAGCTGTTTTAATGAAAAAATCAAAAAATCTTTATTCTACAAAGTTAATTGTAACACAGTCTTTATCCTTTAATAGTCTTCTTTCCAGTAACAACCAAGTGTAATTTTTCATTTTTGTTTAATTCTTTAATCTTTTTTTCATCCAAAACAGTCAAAAATCTGTTCGGCAAGTGTACTTTACCAATCTTCCAACTCGGCAATTATTGTAAACCCGAATTTATCTTTCCATTTTCTCCAAATTCATGATTTTGTACTTCTTTTTTTCTTCTAATTCATTCAACTTCTTATACTCTTTAAACTTACATTCTCCAATATCATTTAACTCTTTCAAGAACTCCATTTAAATAGAAAAAATTTAAAGACGGAAAAAATGAAATTCGCTAACCTTCACTCGAGAAGTCGGGGAGAATGTGAGTAAAACCGCATTCTTTTCAAGAGGTTCTTCGTTTAATTTCTCCAAATGTACTATAAAATCATCGAGGATTTCTGGTTCAAAATCATAAACAAATTCAAACATCCAGATAATGAAAAAATACAGGTAATATCTTTTCATAATAAACGTGTGTATCGATACCTACAAAACCTAATGTATTCTTTGAAAAGGAAAATAATTTTGTCAATGGTTCCAAGAGATAAGTAAAAATTTTTATTCTGTCGTTTTCTAAATTCTGTAACAAATTTTGTTTGCTTCTTGTCCTCCATATTGCAATTTTGTAAGCAGGTTATTCCAAATGTGTTAATTTATTTCGAAATTTCTTAGGTTTAGGTCTTTCTAACAAAATTAAATTACAACCTCTACAAACTAAATATCTTTTATCGATAATTTCTCCTCTATTAGAACACTTGTAACAGTTGGCATTATACTCTTCCATTTAAACAAAAAGATTTTTTTATAAATGGGAGATTATGGAACTAAGTCTGCCGAGATATAAATTTTTCAGCGCAAATGTTTGTGTTTACATTTCTACAACAGAGATAAATAGAAATAATTTCATTCTATTGTACAACTATTTAGGATATTATGTGTACGATTATAAAGATTAATTACGGGAGAAATCGGGATTTTTCAGTGGCGAAAGAGTATATTTTTGAAGTTTTAGAAGGAATGAAAGAGAATAATATGAACATCATCAATTATTGTTAAAGACATACAAAATGAGTGTTGTTAGTGTGCGTGTTTTTTGCGATATCTACTTAACTTCTAAGAAATTGGGAATGGGAGAAGAAGAAAGGTATCATATATTTTATTTCAATCAACTGTAGATTTGTGAACGTCTGCTGTGAGCGTTTGTACCACTAACGCTTGACCTCGAATCTCATTTTATTGAAACATGTAGAGAGGCGTTTGTGTCACTAACGCTGACCTTGCTTTGCACACGCCGTGTGTGGTACAAGGACAGTAGTGACACCAAACAATGACCTTGCTTTTCTCACGCCGTGTGAGACAATGAAATCACTGTAAAAACACTTAATTCTGTATTACAAATGAACACTTTACATCACTATTTTCACACAATGTTTTATCACAGTTTAGAATGTCTACCACAAATTCACAATCTTCTTGTAACGTCTTTCTTCGAGTCCCAAATATAAAAGTAACTTATAAAATATAATAACACTATGAATGGCAACGCCCAGTGGAACACTTCACTTCACTTTTAACAAGAAACACAGAACATCACACAATCTTCTTACTTCATATAAAGTCTATATCTTCTTTCTTCAACTTGCCAAATACATTAGAATCTTCTAAATGATGAAATATCTTGTTAAATTTCGTTAAAATAGAGGAGGATCAAGCATGACTGGCTATACGTGGCCAACGCCCATGATGAAAATTTTTTCCGTGCGATAAACGATTATGAATATCGAAGTTTTATCGATAATAAAAATCGATGGTTGCAATCGATATTAGAACTGTTATAGTTTCCAATGTATATTAAATAAATGAATATCAATATTTATTTCAAACCTTGTTGTTCAAAAACCACTCAACCGATTTTAACGAAATTTGGTACACATATAGTAAATACTTAACTCTTTCGACTTAACTTATCCATAAGGGTGAAATCATCCCCTATTTCTTAATATTCAAAGAAAAATAAAAAATTTTATCGGAAAAATCTGAAACTTCAAAAACAAGCGAGTTCAACTTAAAATTTCATGAAAATAACAAAATTTTCAAAATCTACCCCAATCATCCCTTATCTTTAAAACTCTTATATCTCGAGAACTATTGGAGCTTTTTTGATGAAATTTGGTATATAGGATCAGTAAATATTAAAGTATATTTTAAAATCACCACTTCCGGTCCATGACCTTGAAATAGTTTTTTTTCCTAATATCAATCCCTATTTTTCAAAATTTTTTAATGCAATTTAAAATGTAAACTTTTATCAATGTCTTTAACCAAATTCTGTAAAGTTTTAAAACTATCCGACGAATAACGCGATTTTTACTGAATTTCTCTAATATCGTTCTTAATCACATCATAGGCTAAAAATTTCTCAGAAACCACAAACCACATAACATGTCGAGTTTGTAACAGCTTTTTGAAAATCCATATTGATAATTATATCGTTCTTTGAACCAGAAATATTTGTCAAACTCTTTGTTGTATCAATGACATAAATAGGCTCTATTCGCTAAAAATTCTTTAGGATTGTAATACATTTCCTTATTATTACAGTAAACTTTCTTAAAATCTTGATACATCTGATACATGATTCTGAAAAGACCTCCTGAAATGTTTAAATTTTGTAATTCATCTGGATAATAAGAACCGTTCAATTTTACTCTGATATTTTTTTACATTCAAACTATCAAACTTTGAAGGATTTTTTTCTTGATTATTCTGTCTATCTGTTTGAAAACCTATGATAACGAAACTTGGGATTGAAGATTATTTCTATAAATATTTGTGATATCGAACGAATAAGTTGTTCCGGAAATACCTTTTTGTTCAATACACTGCCAATCTAGAAAATTAAACATAATGTTTTGACTTTTTGTAATTTCATCAATCAAACCTAATTTTACTCGTGGTTTTATAATCAATCATTGGAACTCTAAATAAAAAAATCTGTAATTGTTATTTTTCCATCAACAGGCATAACATTTTCCAGTTGCAGTCTTCAGAATCACATCATCGTCTTCTGCTCTTATAAAACTTAGATAAAATCCTCCTTTATAGATCGGAATAGTAACATTTTCAAAAATCCTAATCCAAAATGAGATAAATTTCCAGCTGCTTCAAAAACACCAAATTTAAAATCTGATTCAAAGCCATTAGAAGTTTGAGAAATAACATCACTTTTTGAATACGAAATAGTTCCTTTAATTGTGCTTAATTGGCCACAGTTTTCGACTTCTCTATCAATTTATTGTGTTTTCTTACTTCAATCTTAGAAAATAAAAACGGTATAAAATTATCGATTAATCTAACATTATCAGTTCCAAGATACGCTTGACCATCTTGTTTTGTTAAAGTTCCAGAAATATAAAACTGGAAGTTAGACGAGCAAAAGTTATCTCCAAAATCAATATTAAACTCAGTTCTTTTATTCGGTTCATTCAAATGTTGTTTACTAATTGGATAGAAATTTTTAAACTCCGCCCTTTCAATATCACTAGCATATTTTCTGTAGTCCGCCATTTAATAAGAGAAAATTTAGAAATTTTAAACATCATGTATCATTTTTTCATCGATCTAATGTACGTTTTTATAAGAAAAGATATAAATTTTAGTAAAATAATTAAAAAGATTAGAGTCATTTTTAATGATCTACTTCGTCATATTCAGGATTCTCTTCCTTAAATTTTGCGATCTCGGTCACATATTTCAATAAAATTTGCACAGGATAGTAACCGCTATCTTATAATATTGTTCCAATCAACTGTATCTTTATTTTCATCCAAAAACTTTATACTCAAGTGTTGATAGAGACAAAGAACAGACATATGATCTTTTAATTGATAATGTATATTTTCTTGAATGAACTCTGATGATAAAGTTTGATATTTAGCAATGTTTATACCAATTCAATTTGTTTACGTATAATCTCATCATATCTTTCGGATAATTCATATTTTTGAGAAATGTCATCCCAATGTTCTTTTTTTCAAATCTCTTTCGTGTTGCATTATAAAAAGATCGAAAGCACTGTAATGTCCCGCCATCTCTATTTATTAAGAAAAAATTTCAAAATCAAGTTTTTATAAATTGGCTCTTTTTTGAGTTACATTCAGCACATTTTCCCGAAATTCTTTTAACTCCGTTAATGTTTGCATAGTATTTTATATCGTTTGTGGCAGTTTTCTCTTTACATCTCACACAATATATGAGCGCCATTTATATAAGGAAAATTAGTCATCGTAACCACCTACCTCATTAATCATGTTGTCGATGTTTTCAAAAGTTTTATCGACATCTTCTTTAAATTTATTAAAGTTTTCTTCTAGTTTATTTACTTTATCGAGATATAAATCGTTGTAATTCAACGGATGTTTCATGATCAATTATTCTCAAAAGTTGTTTTTGTGGCATCTAAACTAAAATTTTCTCCTCTCCCCTTATCAAAAGACTGCTTTATTTTTTATAACTTTTTCATTAATTTCGCCAAAGTTTTTTCTTCTAGTTTAATTAAATATTATCATTGAAGTAAATGGTATTGATTTAGTAACTACTCTTTCAAAAACTTGCACCCATTTTTATCTATCGGTTTCATTAAAACCCTCTTGAAAATTTTAGCCGAAAATCTTCCCAAAAAGTTTGTTATTTTTCGCATAAACAGATCCGCCTTTATATATGATTTGAGAATTTTCCTCATAAAATTTTGTAAAATTTTTCATCACGAATATTTTCTATAGATCTTCTTTACCTTCTTTCTTCAAGTTTTTCATAGACTTCTGTTGTACAAATCTTTGTAAGACATGGCTGTTTATTGTGATTTCTCATAATTTTGTTTTAGTTCATTAAAACATTTTTAATAGGATCTTTTCTAATTGGAATCATTAACAAACAACATTCAAATGATGATTAATTCCTTTACTAAACACCGCTAATTCTTTTTTCCTTTAAAATCTAAGGCATTTTTAACATTCGGATCATGTAAAATCGAACAATATCGAATGTTTTCTGATAAATTTTAATGAGGTTTTAAAATTTGTTCTTTAACAACAACATTCGATGTTTGGTCAATACCAGGTCGAACACCGACTCAATTCTTTTTTTATTAGCCAAAACTAAACATAATTCTTTTCAACTTTGATCATTCGCTTCAGTAATTTCCATCACCACTTTTTCGGATATGAGAACATTAAAATTGGTAATATAATTTTTTTACACCATCATCAATACTTCTTTTTCCAATGTTTTTTAATTTTATCATCAGCAACTTCTATTTGAACGTCCATGAAATTTGCAAGTTTGTTATCATATTCTGCTTTAAAAATCTCAATCTCGGACAGCAAACAACATTAATCTGAATTTTCCCTGGAAGGGTTTTGGTAATAAAATTTTCTAACTTGTTATACAAACTCATTTCTCAAACTATCAAAAATTCAAAAACTATTATCTACATTGTGGAATAAATTTGTGTTTCCAAATACATCAAAAAATATTTTGTGAATCCATATTTATTAAGCAATAAAATTTTGTTTAAACAACTTCTTTAAAATCTTTACCAGAAATACTCAGTTTCATTTCAAAACAAAAAAACACATAATATGACCATCAAAATTGGGGGATCTTTATAGTCTTGAATCTGAGAAATCATTGTTAGTAGACGCTTTGATTTTTTCAAATATTTGCTATCCAATTCTATAGTGTGGTTTTGTCCTCAATATCTTCCATACGAATCAAATATAATAATGCATTCTCTTGATCATCTTTTATAATAACCAAATCCAATGTTGTTCCACCTTCCCATTAATCGAGTCTAAATATTCACAATTTCGCACATTCAAATTTCTTAACTTTTTCACGGTAATGTATCTCTCATGGAAAGATTCCTCTAAAATGTTTAATATTTTTTGCAGATTTCGTTCTTCCAATTCCCCCGAATGATTAAAAGGTTTAAAAGTTTTTTTTCAATAGTTTTGGATTTCCACGTTAATTCAAAGTTTTTTCATCTAATCCAGGAGGGGATCCTGTAAACATCTTCCAACTTTCTTTATCAAACCAATTTAAAATGTTTCGAACAATAAGGAATCACATCCTTTTTAAACGGATTGGAGCAGCTATACGAACATAAGGAACAACATTTTTAACAACTGTGGAATATTTATCTCCAAAATCTCTAATTAAATCTTTCAAAAGTCCACCATTTTTAAGTTTCTTTCAACTGATTATCAAGAAAATTCTATTCTTTTTTTTTGGTTCCTGTATTTTTAAAAAAAAAAAACAAATTTTGTTTTTTGCTATATGTTTTTCGAGTTTTATTTGTATTTGTCTATTTGTTTAAAAAATTATCTTATCTTCCGCCAATTCTTTTAGTTGATCTATTTTAAAGTTGCTATACTAGACAAAGAACGCGAGTGTGCAACCTACATACACCTACAGACCACTCACACCCACCAATCAACCAAAATCGAGACCATCTACTATACTACATCATACCTCTCCCACCTTCCAATACCTCCACTAATCATGATCCTATGCTATATAGTCCGTCCCCCTCAGAAGAGTGAGATCGTCGAGCCACGACATGACGCCATATGTCGTGCCATCATCGCTGACCACACACCACTTAATCACTAGTTTCTCCCCTGGGTAATTTTGCGTTACCTTAAAATAGCGGGATTCAATTTAGACACCAACCACGCCACCACTGTATTTTTCTTTTGGCACACCACATGATGTGTTTTGTCAACGCTGAGAATTTACTGTTCTCCTCCATAATGACTATATAGTTAACTAATATTCAAGTGTTCTCTTCGATTCCAGAGATATTATCCAAGCAGGCATTTTCCTCTTCAACTAAATATCCTGCTCCTCACAGCCTGTTGGAAGCGCAACAAAACCTCTTTCACCCTACACTAGCATCTTTTGATAAACTCCTCATCTATCCACACTTGCCTCATTACGTCTGCAAGATCTATCCTTTAATACCTACCCGATATGTAATCTGCAGAATTTTGTGTCTTCTATGTTTTTGCATAAACTGTCCGATACACAATTCCAACTTGTCGTCCCTCCACCCTAGAGCCCAAGATTATCCTATCTTTGTGTTTCCTAAATATCGTACACGATTCCATAGCAGCTTGGATCCTAATTTGATGTATACCAGGATAAGATCTCTGCCGCGTGTCGAATATTTTGAGACATTACTGTGCATATCGTATTTTAGTCTTGACATTTTTCGAGTCTTATGTGTGACCCCAGAAGCCCCCTCAATAGATATTATGTCGCCAATAAGTTGTTGTACGTCACTAATTGCAACAAGGTCCACTCCGCATTGTTGATAAAAATTATTCAAAAGCTCCACTGAGCAAAATACCCTCAATCATAAACTGATGAACTTATTGTGATCCGGCAAGTACACCTAACCTGAATGTTTTATAGAATTTCAATTCCATCAGGTTTTTTCAATCATGACCCCTAAAACTACGTTTGAGACTCTATATGGTCAGAATTCCCAAGCAGACGACCAGCCGTACTAGTACACTGTGCTCTAATTATCAACACTGCTTCATAGTATCAGAACGTTGATAGTTCCGAAATAAATCAATAGAGATCTTTATAACCCCCGTCGCAGTTTCTATGTGTTTCGGTTAATCAAAAAAATTGTTGTTTCCCAGCCTCTTTCGATGGAAGTTGAGAACATAGAGCAATAGATTTATAATTCCTAGATTAAGAGCTGTATTTGTCAGGGAATCTGTCCGGGATAGTAATCTGTACTCAGATGTGGATCTATATAACGGCGGTATCATTGTATTTTCATAGGTCACAATTCTGATCCTTACGATCTCGTTTTTTCCCAAAAATTGGTTTAATCAAAATCTGCAGATATTGTTTATACCTTTAACTTGACTTTATGGTTTTCTTTAGTGATGGAATCCCCTTATTATCGGCTTGCGTTCCCCCGTTTACATTGAATCAGATTTCCCATATAAAATATTCTGGTATAACTTTTTCAAATCTTCTTCATATTTATTTATAACCGTATTTCTTTTTGGAAACATCAGTGTCCTTGTTAATAATTCTCCATAACCTTTGAGTTCCTTCAATATGTTTTTTTCCAATTAATAAATGGGATATCATTAATGCTCAAAATTCACGGGCCAAATTTTCCAATCATATAAACTTTGTTCGTTTATTTCTGTCCCAATACAAACCAAATTTTATCATCATCCTTTGCTCTAGGAAGAAATTTTTTTTACCAATTTTCACCAATTATTATATCCGTATCTGTTGTTCCAGGACTTATTGGTTCAACTATGGTAGAGTGTCCCTTCAATGAATTCGGAGGTCTAAAATGGTGTTGAAAGATGGTAATTTTATGGCGAATTCAAACTCAGATTCTGGTATCGAAAAATCAGCAAATTAGTCCGTACAACTGGAACCAAATTCCATTTAAATTTTGATTATCGCTTTAAAAACATTTTCAATTTTAGACCTCTCAACATTTTTTAATTGCAGGATGTTACAGGCTTGATTAAATTTTTTGAATAAAATTCTATGTTTCTTTTTCATTCAACTTCGAGAATCTGTTTCTTTAAAATTCTTTGATGTAATCTTCTTTTCTATTTGGATCAAAGTTTTTTTTGCTTCTTCATGAAGTTACGTTTGCCCATTTATTTAGGAAAATTTTTAAGAAAACGTGGAAGGGGGCGTTAAATAACGTGAACAACGAAACGTGGAACACGGAACGTAAAACGATGAACGTGGAACGTGTGAACACACGAACGTGGAACGTGAACGTGGAACGTGAAACCACGATACGTGAAACACGAACGTGATACGTAAACACGGAACGTGAAACACGAAACGTGAACGTAAACACGAATCGTAAAACATTGAACGTGATGAAACGTAATAACACGAACGTGTGAAACACGAACGTGAAACTATGAACCGTGAAATACATTGAACAGTGATAACAATGAACGTGACGTGGAACGTGAACGTGGAACGTAAAAACGAGGAAAACACCGAAACGTTAAACGTACCCCCCCCCACCCCCCCCCCCCCCCCCCCCCCCCCCCCCCCCCCCACCCCCAAGCAACGTAAAAATCATGAAAACAACTAGACTTATCACACGTTTAACAATCTGGAATTAAATTTATTTCAAATATTTACCATTTTTAAGGCTTCAAAGTTAGATTAATAGTTAAAAATACCGTATAGTCTTCTTTCCAAATTTTATTCACCATAATTCATTTAAAAGTGTGTTTAAAACTCATATCAGATCCCACATTAATTGTTGTAAATTTTTTTCTCGAATAGTGATCGTCTTGCATTAAAAAAACCACACAATACATATTCAAATTATTTTCTTATAACTTGTTTTATCAACCTTTGAAAAGCATTGAGAAATGATAGAGTACAAGAGATATTTTTGTGACGGAGACATTACGCAAATTAATTCCTTAAATAACGTCCTGATTTTTCCAAAATTACAAAATCAATCAAAATAACGATTAACTGAATTGGGTTTAACATTCGTCTTTAAACGGAACTATGTCCCTCAGAAGCATTAGATAAAAATATGATATCTTTCTTACGTTTAAGTTCTTCTCAATATTTTTCAAATCTTTCTTGTAATTTTTTTATAGGCGTCTTGTTCTAACATGATTTACTAAAAAACATACAAAATTGGACATAATGGAATCAACCTATTGTAGATAAAATTTCAATAATTAAAGTATGTTTTTCCACACATCCACTTTGAACCAACAATTAAACAATCTGATTGGTTTGAATCTTCTTTTTATTTTCTTCAAAACGTTTTGAAGTTTTATCTGATCTTTTTGCTTTAACAAAAAATTTCTTCACCATTTAAATAGAAGATTTTCATCTTGAAGCAACGCTGTTAGCGTGCGAAAATGGAAAGCTGTTCAAGAGTTGGACTTCAGAAAGCTCTAAATAAATTTAGATTTTAAAACTTGGAACATCCATATACACTTAGAGGGAAGAATCAAATTATTTTATTCTGGTTTAAAAGCTGGTTTTTTTATTCTGACAATTTTCGTAATAAAACTATTAGTGAAAAGTTCTCCTTATTTGTTATAGGATTTAGTTGAGAAGAGAACATATACAAAATAATATTATGGTTTGAAACTAAAGAGATTATTTAATTAACCCTTCGATCAATATAAAAAATTTCCCTTTATAAAATTATCTGAAAACATTCAAACAATCAAGATTAAATCTTTAAACTTATGACGAAAAACAAGTTTGAAATGCAAAAAATATTATTCTCTCTAATAAAAAAATTTCAAATAAAATCACCAGTAAGAATAATGTTTTCTTCGACATGCAATTATTGTAGAATTGTTAGGGTTTTGTTCAAGAAAAAACTATTGATCCCCAAATCAGGTTTATTTAGGAAATACAAACGCCACCCAAATTCTTAGACCGTTCGCATGTAATTGAAGCTGCCACTGGCAATCTCGTTGAAACCTAGTTTTGAAAATCACATTACCGAACCATTTACACAAAGAATCTGAAACTTTTGTACCACTTTTTTCCCAAATGTTGCCTTATGGGATCAAAAACATCAGTTGAAAAACCGAAATGAAATCGATATATATTCCAATTAGAAAAAAATATGAAAAGAAAGATTCAAAAAATCGTCTTAACTGTTCAAGACCTCTTGAGGGAAAAATTTATTAAATAATGAGAGGTAAAACAACAATATATTTAAGATTGATGAGAGGCGATATAGATTATAAAAATGACGTTAATGACGAGAAAATAGCCCTTAAATGTAATAAATCTCACACGGAGTCCTATTCCCATTAGAACCCCTGAAGTAAAATTATTCATAAAAACATACGTTCTGACAAAGGGTATCGAATCGCGACCTCTCATACCAAAACCATTACATCCTAGTTCAATTTTTTACTAATGAATCTGGACCTTTTACACTCAAATAAATTGATCTGTTAAATTTTTTTCTTTTACTAAATGGGAGTCAGTTGTGGTATCTGGCTCAATAACCAACTTACTTTCGATAACACGAATATCTTATTAAAAACTATTGATAGACGAAACACAATCGTGAATCTGGTTTTAAAGCGAAAAGATGTTGCAGAAATATTAGAATAATGAAAACACTAGAACAAGCAATCAGATTAAACGTTGATGATGAGACAAAATTTCAATAATTTTTTAATTAAAAAAACAATGGGTCTATTCGAATGGCCCTCTTATACAATCTTCATCCCTGTAATGTTTTTTTTATTAAATGAACCAGGGTCTCTCAAATAATTAAAAATAATGCTTGTTAAATTTCCTTTTTCTAATCTAAATGGAGTCAGTCATAGATCTAGGAAGAAATAATCAACTAAAATTCAATAATAAAGAAATTTTAACAATTGGTATGACCGAAAAATAATGAATTTTGGTTTAAGGCTCTAAAGATGTTGCAGAAAATATTGGAATATAACAATACAGAAAAAGCGAATTAGAAAATAATGTCGGGATGAAGGTGACAAAATCTCAATACTTTTTATCTAAAGAAAAAGGGTTGGCCCTCGAGAGGTCCACCTCGCAAATATTCGACAAAGATACTATTTTCATTAATGAAATCAAGGACTTTAATTTCCGTTAATTTTAAGAATCCTCAATAATAAATAGAAGCAAAAAGCTTATTCAATCTATGTGGTTACTCGATGAGATGTTTTACCAAGCATTCGTAAATTTGGTGTGTTACAAAAACTTTGAAAAAACAAAGAATTAAAATATTTAGGGAGGAACAAAGTTTAAGCCACTTTGCAAATTAAAGATGAAATCAAAAACGTGACAATAATATGCAAAACAAAGTTGTAAGTTTAGAAATTGGACGTTAATGAAAACCAGACCTTTGTTTTGTAAAGATTTTGCTAAGAAAAAGACACCATGTTGTTTTGTATATAATTAAGAAGAATCACATGTGGGAATATCCTTATTACGTTAATCAAAGAGCTCAAAAGAGAGAAATAACCCGAAAAGATTGAAAGAAAACTTGAAAATTGATATACCCCAGAAATGGACAATTTTATTAAGAACAAGGAGATCCCAAATAGTATAAATCTTCTACAATCCAAATGAAAGGAATCTTTGAATATTTTATTACAACGGAAAATCATATGGCATTACTACAAAATTATGGCAGAATCTCGGACTGATTTATAAGAATATCTATAAAATTACAAACGATGAAAATGTTAAAACTCTCGGATTTATTATATTTTGTTTGTAAATGTTTTTAGGCCATAATAGGTAACCATCGTAGGAATTTTTTTTTCATATATCACAAAGGCAATTTTCGTATTTTATAACTTTCGAGCCATGAAAATTTTTTTAGCGCACAATCCTTTGGCAAAAAAAGCTATCTTTTCTATCTTTACTATACTGCCAGTTATATTAAATTCCAGAAATATTTTTAATTTCTTTACAAAAGTAACACTTTTTGTTTCATATCTAAAGTTAATTTGTACCATTTTTAAATCATATAATTCCTTAACAATAACGTCTTTTCTATTTCTCTTCTTGACACTTTGTACATTTTACTTTTTGAGATCTCCATTTTATATAGAACAAATTATATATCACGATGAAAATGTTTAAACTCTTGAATTATGATATTTTGTTTGTTAAATGTTTTTGATAATTATTTTAACCCATTTTTATAGTTCATTCCACATTCACGTATGAGTATCTTCCATAATATGAATCTATGGTGATTCTTCTTTACAACACATCTTTACAATATGAGTCTTTCTTATCTCTAACTATAGTGATCACTATTAAACTCTGAAAATTTTTTTTAGTTTTCTTTAAAATTAAGACATTCTTTCTCTTTCCAAAGTTAAATTTTTTCTATTTTTATCATACAGCATCTTTATGATAGCTTCTCCTTATAACAATCTTTACAAATTATAAATAATATTCCATCATTCCAATTTTTTTTTAACTTTCTCTCTTTATAACTTATAAAAGCTTCAAAACCAAATACCTATTTTATTTTCATTTGGCACATTGGAACATTTCTTTTGGGCATCCATTTTAATATAGAAAAAATTAGAAAAAATTTTGACTTTTCTCAATCAGTATTCATATTCATAAAACTTTTCCGGTTATTCTCTCATTATTATTTAAATCTTTTATACTATAAGTTTACAGGATACTGTGTTATTAATTTGATAATATCACAAAGATTTCGTCTTGACCTCAATTGTTCTTATATTTGTTCGAAATATGATATTGTTTTTTACTAACAATTCTTAACATGATCATTGACTTTAAATTTTAGTTTCGTTGTGAAATTGTCAGGTGGAACAATACTTGAAAACCGGTCCTCTAAAAACTAATCCTTTTCTGCATCCTTATTCTACGTCTTTGGGCTTCATGTTTGATTGTTGCTTAGGGAACAGTAATCGGTATTATGTTCTTTACGATTTCTTGAAGAATTATCGATTCCATTTTATAAGTTTGAGTTTTTTTATTAATCTCAATAAAGAACCTTCATTCTTTCAATTATTGAGTTCTGTTTCTATCTCTCTTCTACAATACTTTATTTTTCGTTCTTCGTTTTCCGCTATGATATAATACTTAATGTTGTATTTTCCTCCAAACACATCGTTTAAAATTCTTTATTTTTTTAAAACTCTAAAACCTTATCTGTATGAAGTAGGTTAGGAGGTTTGTGATTGATCCTTTATGAGCATCCTTTTATCTATATCTTCGAAAGCTTTTGCTCTATTATATCCTTGCCGTTTTTTCTTTTGAATAGCTCTTTGACACAAGCATTTTTGAGAAAGTATCATATAAAACATTTAACATATATACCTTATAATATCCATCATCTTTGAGATCTTAGATGATATTTAGACATTATAACTAAATATGCTGCCCCATAAATTCGTCAAATTCCTAATGTTATAATTTTTCTCTTTTTAAACTTTTTTCGTAATGGTTGCCATGAATTTTCCGAGCATTCAAATCTCTATCTCATTCTTTAGTCTTTCCAATTCTTGCTTAACAGGTTTTTTGGGATATATGGATTCCTTTATAAACTTACTCTTGTTTGTCCTTACATTTTGAAACAATTTTAGCCAGCCAATATTCTATTACAATCCCTGTTTTGAGTCTTGAAACGATTTTTGAATCTATATTTTTTCGTTTTTTTTCTTGCAATTTGTGGCAGTGAATCCAAAATCATCTTCCATTTACACATGTCAAAGTTTCCAAGTTTATTTAAACCTCATCTAAATATATTAGTATTTCACTTCATAGTCATTCTGTACTGTATCAATCTTATTTCTCTAGGACATTTCTCTTATCATCTTTCGCTTCATAGCCATTAACTCGGTACTGTATCGATCTTATTTTTCTAGGACAATTCTATTATTCATCTTGTTAGCGTTCAGTGCCTGCATGGTTCTTGTTTATGGTACACAGTGTCACAACTCAGTTTATAACTTTTTGATGGACTGTCATCTCCCCTAAATTCTTCTTTATCTTTCGAACAAACATCTCTTCATGTTTTCTGATATTTTATTTGTTTTATTTACAACAGCTACTCTTAATTCCTTTACAACCTAACTGGATTTTTTTGTCGTAGAGATATTTGTAACCGAGGTACAAGTCTTATTGTGATCTTAAAACCACAAAAAATTCTTCTAAAAACTTCGCGTATTTAAAACTCCATCTTTGAATATTCCCTATTACTCTCTTATTTTTAGTAGTGAAACCATTCATGTTCTTTTTTGGGTATAATCACTTGTATCAAAGTCTTCTATATTTTCTTTAGATAATTTTAAAAGGATTCTCGTTTCAATTCTAGAAAATTAACTGTTCTGTATCCTCCACTGTAACACAGATTCAAAACTGGATCAAACTTCTTTAATTTTGTTGTAAAAAAACTCGTACATTAGCAAATTTTGAGAGGTCGTCAGAAACTGAAAAATCCTATGTAGATCCGGCTTGTTAAAATTTTTACTTTCTGTTTGTACATAGTTGACTCGCTATTACAGTTTTGTCCGTCAAAGATATTAAAGCATTTGAAAATTTGTTTTCTTATTTAGTAGCTTGTTTCATATTGAAATTCTTCATATTTTTTCCCCCAAAGCTTAAGGTATCTACATCAGTTTTCTCACCATATTCCATACGATTTTTCAAAAACGGAGTTGTTCATCGCAGCTTGTATAAATAAGTCATTTCAAAGTCCGCTTTGTAGCTTTGGTTCTCATGTGTTGTGTTAAAATCAATGGTATTCTTTCATAAAAGGCTTTATGATCTGAATGCAATAATACTTCTATTTCACATGTTTCAAAATACCATACCTTGTTCCAAATAGAACTTCAAATTTCTCGAATGAACACTACCGTATTCAGTTTTTATCCAGTATAGGAGTGGGATGTGCAAAAGTTTGTTTTTAAAATGTTTCTGGAGCAAGCAAGAGGTAAATCCTTGTGATGTTCGTGTAAATTTGTTGGATATCCAAGATCAACTTCGAGAGATTTAGCCTAATCTTAGTCGCCCAGTGAGTTCCAAAATTGTTTCTTCTTCTTGGCACACTCTATCGTTTTGTATACGTTTTAGTGATTCCATCCACTTTGATATCACTAAACGGCAGTTTATTTGCATAAGGACCATACCCATATAAGGGGTTGTTTGCCATCGAGAGTAGAGTAAATAGTTTTTTCGCGGCTTATTGTCTTATCAAAAAATTTTTAAATATTTTGTTATTCTGCGTTTCACACATATCGTTTAATACACTGTGATAATGCCATCCCGCGAATACCTTTTATCGATCATCAAATACATAATCGTAATCGTGTATCATGTTGTACAGCTCAATTTTCGTTAATTTTTAACATTGCATCCCAAGCAAGACTAGTGAGCAGTCAGATAGTGTGCTGGATCATGCCTGGCTAATATCAGCAATTCAAACAAATATTCCTAAAATTTTTTCAAAGATATCAGCGTGCAATAGAACCAATCTTGAAATGATTATAGAGGATCAGGCAGTAATTTCCTTCCTAGATTTTTTCTCTTTTAATTTTGATTCCCAATATTTTTCATTTAAGTAGTGTTGAAAATCTTTCTCAAGATATGCTCCTCATCTGTCAAAAGTGAATAGGAATCTTGAATTACTCAATTCTTCAGTGTAAAATCAAGTTTTTCAATACTGGTCGTATAAAATTCATAGGGAAAATATTCCTTTTCCAGATAGAATTTTAAAAAATCTCGTCGTCCGTCCATTTGGGCTGTCTTTCTATTATCTCATTTCAATATATCTTCCATCTTGTATAAAATGATTTGTATGTTTGGAAAGTCTTCTCT